>NW_027288571.1:0-198901 GCF_037038585.1 Patagioenas fasciata | reverse complement strand
GATACACTAACAAGTGCACCGGTGTGAGCAACCACATATGCAGAAGGACGTCTTTCATCTCACAGAAGCGCGAACGTCTTGGCGTTCAAGCACATGGCAGAAACAAGGTGTGAACAGATGAGCTGCTGCTATTTTCTCCGTTCGGCATGCTTCGTTGTAGCTCTCTTGCCGGTCGCCGGCTTAGCGGCTTGCTTTGCGCGACTAGCTCTGGGGAGAGAAGGAGATAGCGCCGGAAACCTCGCCTTTTGCCTTCTTCGGCGCTGGAACCTGGTTGCTGCGCCTTCTCTTTGTCCATGTGCACACACACGATTCCTCAGCGAAAACCATGCAGAAACCTTTCCACGAGCACCCAGGGATGTGCACCCAGCACCACGTGCACGCACACGCAGCTAGAGAAAAGCACCTACCTTTTCACACACTGATGCCTAAGCAAACGCGTGGCCACACACACGCACACATCCGCAAGCGCGCCTACTCCCATCTACTGAGAGAAAGACGGACGAGCTCTTTGGTTGCTCTTCACAGGCTTGTCCCTGATCTATAGCTGAGGGCAAACACTTGTGTGCTTGTGGGAGAGCCTGTGTCTTTCCTGGAAGCGTTTGGGAGTTTTGCTCAGACGCGTGTTTCCTCAAGTTCAAGAATCAAGATCTAGGATACCTGCAGACAGGTGCCTGTTTGTGTGGAGACAGTCTGTTTGAAACTGTGTTCCTCAGCGCCCGCTCTTTCTCCCCGTCGCTCCACACGCCTGGGAGTCCCTTTCTTTCTCTCCACAAGCACGTGTGTTGACTTCGTCGCACATGTGCATCTGCACAAGCGTTGAGCTCAGCAGAGCGTGTCTCTTGACACTTGATGTGCGTTGGCTGTGTCTGCGTGCTCCAGTGAAGAGAGAAACGGGAAATCATCTTGGTAGAGGCAACAAAGCAAAAGCGAGGCAGGATTGACATCTGCTCAACAGAGACGGATTCCCTGCGCTGACACAGTTCACAGTTACACGAGAAGCAATCTGAGCGGTCCGTCGACCGGAGACGTGTTTCCCAAGAGGTCGTTTAGCGAGTGAACAGCAGTGTGCGCGACTTTCAGGAGTGTGCCTGGAAAGTGCCAGAATCACCAGGAGCATCTGTGCAAAAGCTGCTGCCTCTGTGACCGCATTGAGGCACGTTCGCGTGTCTGCGAGTATATAGACGGCTCTTTCGCGTTCACTCCGAGGGAAACGGTCCGCTATTGCTTCTGTGCGCACAGACGCGATTCCCTTGTCTCTTGCGAACACAGGGAACTCTGTGCATCCAAATCTACAGGCTAAGGACGCGTCTGCATATGTTTTGGTGAACAATCGAGTGTGCGTGTTCTGACAGCTGCCTCTATGCAGACGTCTCCACAGAGCCACTTCTGAATGCCCCGCAGCCCAGGACTGAATGGATACACTAACAAGTGCACCGGTGTGAGCAACCACATATGCAGAAGGACGTCTTTCATCTCACAGAAGCGCGAACGTCTTGGCGTTCAAGCACATGGCAGAAACAAGGTGTGAACAGATGAGCTGCTGCTATTTTCTCCGTTCGGCATGCTTCGTTGTAGCTCTCTTGCCGGTCGCCGGCTTAGCGGCTTGCTTTGCGCGACTAGGTCTGGGGAGAGAAGGGGAGAGCGCCGGAAACCTCGCCTTTTGCCTTCTTCGGCGCTGGAACCTGGTTGCTGCGCCTTCTCTTTGTCCATGTGCACACACACGATTCCTCAGCGAAAACCATGCAGAAACCTTTCCACGAGCACCCAGGGATGTGCACCCAGCACCACGTGCACGCACACGCAGCTAGAGAAAAGCACCTACCTTTTCACACACTGATGCCTAAGCAAACGCGTGGCCACACACACGCACACATCCGCAAGCGCGCCTACTCCCATCTATTGAGGGAAAGACGGACGAGCTCTTTGGTTGCTCTTCACAGGCTTGTCCCTGATCTATAGCTGAGGGCAAACACTTGTGTGCTTGTGGGAGAGCCTGTGTCTTTCCTGGAAGCGTTTGGGAGTTTTGCTCAGACGCGTGTTTCCTCAAGTTCAAGAATCAAGATCTAGGATACCTGCAGACAGGTGCCTGTTTGTGTGGAGACAGTCTGTTTGAAACTGTGTTCCTCAGCGCCCGCTCTTTCTCCCCGTCGCTCCACACGCCTGGGAGTCCCTTTCTTTCTCTCCACAAGCACGTGTGTTGACTTCGTCGCACATGTGCATCTGCACAAGCGTTGAGCTCAGCAGAGCGTGTCTCTTGACACTTGATGTGCGTTGGCTGTGTCTGCCTGCTCCAGTGAAGAGAGAAACGGGAAATCATCTTGGTAGAGGCAACAAAGCAAAAGCGAGGCAGGATTGACATCTGCTCAACAGAGACGGATTCCCTGCGCTGACACAGTTCACAGTTACACGAGAAGCAATCTGAGCGGTCCGTCGACCGGAGACGTGTTTCCCAAGAGGTCGTTTAGCGAGTGAACAGCAGTGTGCGCGACTTTCAGGAGTGTGCCTGGAAAGTGCCAGAATCACCAGGAGCATCTGTGCAAAAGCTGCTGCCTCTGTGACCGCATTGAGGCACGTTCGCGTGTCTGCGAGTATATAGACGGCTCTTTCGCGTTCACTCCGAGGGAAACGGTCCGCTATTGCTTCTGTGCGCACAGACGCGATTCCCTTGTCTCTTGCGAACACAGGGAACTCTGTGCATCCAAATCTACAGGCTAAGGACGCGTCTGCATATGTTTTGGTGAACAATCGAGTGTGCGTGTTCTGACAGCTGCCTCTATGCAGACGTCTCCACAGAGCCACTTCTGAATGCCCCGCAGCCCAGGACTGAATGGATACACTAACAAGTGCACCGGTGTGAGCAACCACATATGCAGAAGGACGTCTTTCATCTCACAGAAGCGCGAACGTCTTGGCGTTCAAGCACATGGCAGAAACAAGGTGTGAACAGATGAGCTGCTGCTATTTTCTCCGTTCGGCATGCTTCGTTGTAGCTCTCTTGCCGGTCGCCGGCTTAGCGGCTTGCTTTGCGCGACTAGCTCTGGGGAGAGAAGGAGATAGCGCCGGAAACCTCGCCTTTTGCCTTCTTCGGCGCTGGAACCTGGTTGCTGCGCCTTCTCTTTGTCCATGTGCACACACACGATTCCTCAGCGAAAACCATGCAGAAACCTTTCCACGAGCACCCAGGGATGTGCACCCAGCACCACGTGCACGCACACGCAGCTAGAGAAAAGCACCTACCTTTTCACACACTGATGCCTAAGCAAACGCGTGGCCACACACACGCACACATCCGCAAGCGCGCCTACTCCCATCTATTGAGGGAAAGACGGACGAGCTCTTTGGTTGCTCTTCACAGGCTTGTCCCTGATCTATAGCTGAGGGCAAACACTTGTGTGCTTGTGGGAGAGCCTGTGTCTTTCCTGGAAGCGTTTGGGAGTTTTGCTCAGACGCGTGTTTCCTCAAGTTCAAGAATCAAGATCTAGGATACCTGCAGACAGGTGCCTGTTTGTGTGGAGACAGTCTGTTTGAAACTGTGTTCCTCAGCGCCCGCTCTTTCTCCCCGTCGCTCCACACGCCTGGGAGTCCCTTTCTTTCTCTCCACAAGCACGTGTGTTGACTTCGTCGCACATGTGCATCTGCACAAGCGTTGAGCTCAGCAGAGCGTGTCTCTTGACACTTGATGTGCGTTGGCTGTGTCTGCCTGCTCCAGTGAAGAGAGAAACGGGAAATCATCTTGGTAGAGGCAACAAAGCAAAGGCGAGGCAGGATTGACATCTGCTCAACAGAGACGGATTCCCTGCGCTGACACAGTTCACAGTTACACGAGAAGCAATCTGAGCGGTCCGTCGACCGGAGACGTGTTTCCCAAGAGGTCGTTTAGCGAGTGAACAGCAGTGTGCGCGACTTTCAGGAGTGTGCCTGGAAAGTGCCAGAATCACCAGGAGCATCTGTGCAAAAGCTGCTGCCTCTGTGACCGCATTGAGGCACGTTCGCGTGTCTGCGAGTATATAGACGGCTCTTTCGCGTTCACTCCGAGGGAAACGGTCCGCTATTGCTTCTGTGCGCACAGACGCGATTCCCTTGTCTCTTGCGAACACAGGGAACTCTGTGCATCCAAATCTACAGGCTAAGGACGCGTCTGCATATGTTTTGGTGAACAATCGAGTGTGCGTGTTCTGACAGCTGCCTCTATGCAGACGTCTCCACAGAGCCACTTCTGAATGCCCCGCAGCCCAGGACTGAATGGATACACTAACAAGTGCACCGGTGTGAGCAACCACATATGCAGAAGGACGTCTTTCATCTCACAGAAGCGCGAACGTCTTGGCGTTCAAGCACATGGCAGAAACAAGGTGTGAACAGATGAGCTGCTGCTATTTTCTCCGTTCGGCATGCTTCGTTGTAGCTCTCTTGCCGGTCGCCGGCTTAGCGGCTTGCTTTGCGCGACTAGCTCTGGGGAGAGAAGGAGATAGCGCCGGAAACCTCGCCTTTTGCCTTCTTCGGCGCTGGAACCTGGTTGCTGCGCCTTCTCTTTGTCCATGTGCACACACACGATTCCTCAGCGAAAACCATGCAGAAACCTTTCCACGAGCACCCAGGGATGTGCACCCAGCACCACGTGCACGCACACGCAGCTAGAGAAAAGCACCTACCTTTTCACACACTGATGCCTAAGCAAACGCGTGGCCACACACACGCACACATCCGCAAGCGCGCCTACTCCCATCTATTGAGGGAAAGACGGACGAGCTCTTTGGTTGCTCTTCACAGGCTTGTCCCTGATCTATAGCTGAGGGCAAACACTTGTGTGCTTGTGGGAGAGCCTGTGTCTTTCCTGGAAGCGTTTGGGAGTTTTGCTCAGACGCGTGTTTCCTCAAGTTCAAGAATCAAGATCTAGGATACCTGCAGACAGGTGCCTGTTTGTGTGGAGACAGTCTGTTTGAAACTGTGTTCCTCAGCGCCCGCTCTTTCTCCCCGTCGCTCCACACGCCTGGGAGTCCCTTTCTTTCTCTCCACAAGCACGTGTGTTGACTTCGTCGCACATGTGCATCTGCACAAGCGTTGAGCTCAGCAGAGCGTGTCTCTTGACACTTGATGTGCGTTGGCTGTGTCTGCCTGCTCCAGTGAAGAGAGAAACGGGAAATCATCTTGGTAGAGGCAACAAAGCAAAAGCGAGGCAGGATTGACATCTGCTCAACAGAGACGGATTCCCTGCGCTGACACAGTTCACAGTTACACGAGAAGCAATCTGAGCGGTCCGTCGACCGGAGACGTGTTTCCCAAGAGGTCGTTTAGCGAGTGAACAGCAGTGTGCGCGACTTTCAGGAGTGTGCCTGGAAAGTGCCAGAATCACCAGGAGCATCTGTGCAAAAGCTGCTGCCTCTGTGACCGCATTGAGGCACGTTCGCGTGTCTGCGAGTATATAGACGGCTCTTTCGCGTTCACTCCGAGGGAAACGGTCCGCTATTGCTTCTGTGCGCACAGACGCGATTCCCTTGTCTCTTGCGAACACAGGGAACTCTGTGCATCCAAATCTACAGGCTAAGGACGCGTCTGCATATGTTTTGGTGAACAATCGAGTGTGCGTGTTCTGACAGCTGCCTCTATGCAGACGTCTCCACAGAGCCACTTCTGAATGCCCCGCAGCCCAGGACTGAATGGATACACTAACAAGTGCACCGGTGTGAGCAACCACATATGCAGAAGGACGTCTTTCATCTCACAGAAGCGCGAACGTCTTGGCGTTCAAGCACATGGCAGAAACAAGGTGTGAACAGATGAGCTGCTGCTATTTTCTCCGTTCGGCATGCTTCGTTGTAGCTCTCTTGCCGGTCGCCGGCTTAGCGGCTTGCTTTGCGCGACTAGCTCTGGGGAGAGAAGGAGATAGCGCCGGAAACCTCGCCTTTTGCCTTCTTCGGCGCTGGAACCTGGTTGCTGCGCCTTCTCTTTGTCCATGTGCACACACACGATTCCTCAGCGAAAACCATGCAGAAACCTTTCCACGAGCACCCAGGGATGTGCACCCAGCACCACGTGCACGCACACGCAGCTAGAGAAAAGCACCTACCTTTTCACACACTGATGCCTAAGCAAACGCGTGGCCACACACACGCACACATCCGCAAGCGCGCCTACTCCCATCTATTGAGGGAAAGACGGACGAGCTCTTTGGTTGCTCTTCACAGGCTTGTCCCTGATCTATAGCTGAGGGCAAACACTTGTGTGCTTGTGGGAGAGCCTGTGTCTTTCCTGGAAGCGTTTGGGAGTTTTGCTCAGACGCGTGTTTCCTCAAGTTCAAGAATCAAGATCTAGGATACCTGCAGACAGGTGCCTGTTTGTGTGGAGACAGTCTGTTTGAAACTGTGTTCCTCAGCGCCCGCTCTTTCTCCCCGTCGCTCCACACGCCTGGGAGTCCCTTTCTTTCTCTCCACAAGCACGTGTGTTGACTTCGTCGCACATGTGCATCTGCACAAGCGTTGAGCTCAGCAGAGCGTGTCTCTTGACACTTGATGTGCGTTGGCTGTGTCTGCCTGCTCCAGTGAAGAGAGAAACGGGAAATCATCTTGGTAGAGGCAACAAAGCAAAGGCGAGGCAGGATTGACATCTGCTCAACAGAGACGGATTCCCTGCGCTGACACAGTTCACAGTTACACGAGAAGCAATCTGAGCGGTCCGTCGACCGGAGACGTGTTTCCCAAGAGGTCGTTTAGCGAGTGAACAGCAGTGTGCGCGACTTTCAGGAGTGTGCCTGGAAAGTGCCAGAATCACCAGGAGCATCTGTGCAAAAGCTGCTGCCTCTGTGACCGCATTGAGGCACGTTCGCGTGTCTGCGAGTATATAGACGGCTCTTTCGCGTTCACTCCGAGGGAAACGGTCCGCTATTGCTTCTGTGCGCACAGACGCGATTCCCTTGTCTCTTGCGAACACAGGGAACTCTGTGCATCCAAATCTACAGGCTAAGGACGCGTCTGCATATGTTTTGGTGAACAATCGAGTGTGCGTGTTCTGACAGCTGCCTCTATGCAGACGTCTCCACAGAGCCACTTCTGAATGCCCCGCAGCCCAGGACTGAATGGATACACTAACAAGTGCACCGGTGTGAGCAACCACATATGCAGAAGGACGTCTTTCATCTCACAGAAGCGCGAACGTCTTGGCGTTCAAGCACATGGCAGAAACAAGGTGTGAACAGATGAGCTGCTGCTATTTTCTCCGTTCGGCATGCTTCGTTGTAGCTCTCTTGCCGGTCGCCGGCTTAGCGGCTTGCTTTGCGCGACTAGCTCTGGGGAGAGAAGGAGATAGCGCCGGAAACCTCGCCTTTTGCCTTCTTCGGCGCTGGAACCTGGTTGCTGCGCCTTCTCTTTGTCCATGTGCACACACACGATTCCTCAGCGAAAACCATGCAGAAACCTTTCCACGAGCACCCAGGGATGTGCACCCAGCACCACGTGCACGCACACGCAGCTAGAGAAAAGCACCTACCTTTTCACACACTGATGCCTAAGCAAACGCGTGGCCACACACACGCACACATCCGCAAGCGCGCCTACTCCCATCTATTGAGGGAAAGACGGACGAGCTCTTTGGTTGCTCTTCACAGGCTTGTCCCTGATCTATAGCTGAGGGCAAACACTTGTGTGCTTGTGGGAGAGCCTGTGTCTTTCCTGGAAGCGTTTGGGAGTTTTGCTCAGACGCGTGTTTCCTCAAGTTCAAGAATCAAGATCTAGGATACCTGCAGACAGGTGCCTGTTTGTGTGGAGACAGTCTGTTTGAAACTGTGTTCCTCAGCGCCCGCTCTTTCTCCCCGTCGCTCCACACGCCTGGGAGTCCCTTTCTTTCTCTCCACAAGCACGTGTGTTGACTTCGTCGCACATGTGCATCTGCACAAGCGTTGAGCTCAGCAGAGCGTGTCTCTTGACACTTGATGTGCGTTGGCTGTGTCTGCCTGCTCCAGTGAAGAGAGAAACGGGAAATCATCTTGGTAGAGGCAAGAAAGCAAAGGCGAGGCAGGATTGACATCTGCTGAACAGAGACGGATTCCCTGCGCTGACACAGTTCACAGTTACACGAGAAGCAATCTGAGCGGTCCGTCGACCGGAGACGTGTTTCCCAAGAGGTCGTTTAGCGAGTGAACAGCAGTGTGCGCGACTTTCAGGAGTGTGCCTGGAAAGTGCCAGAATCACCAGGAGCATCTGTGCAAAAGCTGCTGCCTCTGTGACCGCATTGAGGCACGTTCGCGTGTCTGCGAGTATATAGACGGCTCTTTCGCGTTCACTCCGAGGGAAACGGTCCGCTATTGCTTCTGTGCGCACAGACGCGATTCCCTTGTCTCTTGCGAACACAGGGAACTCTGTGCATCCAAATCTACAGGCTAAGGACGCGTCTGCATATGTTTTGGTGAACAATCGAGTGTGCGTGTTCTGACAGCTGCCTCTATGCAGACGTCTCCACAGAGCCACTTCTGAATGCCCAGCAGCCCAGGACTGAATGGATACACTAACAAGTGCACCGGTGTGAGCAACCACATATGCAGAAGGACGTCTTTCATCTCACAGAAGCGCGAACGTCTTGGCGTTCAAGCACATGGCAGAAACAAGGTGTGAACAGATGAGCTGCTGCTATTTTCTCCGTTCGGCATGCTTCGTTGTAGCTCTCTTGCCGGTCGCCGGCTTAGCGGCTTGCTTTGCGCGACTAGCTCTGGGGAGAGAAGGAGATAGCGCCGGAAACCTCGCCTTTTGCCTTCTTCGGCGCTGGAACCTGGTTGCTGCGCCTTCTCTTTGTCCATGTGCACACACACGATTCCTCAGCGAAAACCATGCAGAAACCTTTCCACGAGCACCCAGGGATGTGCACCCAGCACCACGTGCACGCACACGCAGCTAGAGAAAAGCACCTACCTTTTCACACACTGATGCCTAAGCAAACGCGTGGCCACACACACGCACACATCCGCAAGCGCGCCTACTCCCATCTATTGAGGGAAAGACGGACGAGCTCTTTGGTTGCTCTTCACAGGCTTGTCCCTGATCTATAGCTGAGGGCAAACACTTGTGTGCTTGTGGGAGAGCCTGTGTCTTTCCTGGAAGCGTTTGGGAGTTTTGCTCAGACGCGTGTTTCCTCAAGTTCAAGAATCAAGATCTAGGATACCTGCAGACAGGTGCCTGTTTGTGTGGAGACAGTCTGTTTGAAACTGTGTTCCTCAGCGCCCGCTCTTTCTCCCCGTCGCTCCACACGCCTGGGAGTCCCTTTCTTTCTCTCCACAAGCACGTGTGTTGACTTCGTCGCACATGTGCATCTGCACAAGCGTTGAGCTCAGCAGAGCGTGTCTCTTGACACTTGATGTGCGTTGGCTGTGTCTGCCTGCTCCAGTGAAGAGAGAAACGGGAAATCATCTTGGTAGAGGCAAGAAAGCAAAGGCGAGGCAGGATTGACATCTGCTGAACAGAGACGGATTCCCTGCGCTGACACAGTTCACAGTTACACGAGAAGCAATCTGAGCGGTCCGTCGACCGGAGACGTGTTTCCCAAGAGGTCGTTTAGCGAGTGAACAGCAGTGTGCGCGACTTTCAGGAGTGTGCCTGGAAAGTGCCAGAATCACCAGGAGCATCTGTGCAAAAGCTGCTGCCTCTGTGACCGCATTGAGGCACGTTCGCGTGTCTGCGAGTATATAGACGGCTCTTTCGCGTTCACTCCGAGGGAAACGGTCCGCTATTGCTTCTGTGCGCACAGACGCGATTCCCTTGTCTCTTGCGAACACAGGGAACTCTGTGCATCCAAATCTACAGGCTAAGGACGCGTCTGCATATGTTTTGGTGAACAATCGAGTGTGCGTGTTCTGACAGCTGCCTCTATGCAGACGTCTCCACAGAGCCACTTCTGAATGCCCAGCAGCCCAGGACTGAATGGATACACTAACAAGTGCACCGGTGTGAGCAACCACATATGCAGAAGGACGTCTTTCATCTCACAGAAGCGCGAACGTCTTGGCGTTCAAGCACATGGCAGAAACAAGGTGTGAACAGATGAGCTGCTGCTATTTTCTCCGTTCGGCATGCTTCGTTGTAGCTCTCTTGCCGGTCGCCGGCTTAGCGGCTTGCTTTGCGCGACTAGCTCTGGGGAGAGAAGGAGATAGCGCCGGAAACCTCGCCTTTTGCCTTCTTCGGCGCTGGAACCTGGTTGCTGCGCCTTCTCTTTGTCCATGTGCACACACACGATTCCTCAGCGAAAACCATGCAGAAACCTTTCCACGAGCACCCAGGGATGTGCACCCAGCACCACGTGCACGCACACGCAGCTAGAGAAAAGCACCTACCTTTTCACACACTGATGCCTAAGCAAACGCGTGGCCACACACACGCACACATCCGCAAGCGCGCCTACTCCCATCTATTGAGGGAAAGACGGACGAGCTCTTTGGTTGCTCTTCACAGGCTTGTCCCTGATCTATAGCTGAGGGCAAACACTTGTGTGCTTGTGGGAGAGCCTGTGTCTTTCCTGGAAGCGTTTGGGAGTTTTGCTCAGACGCGTGTTTCCTCAAGTTCAAGAATCAAGATCTAGGATACCTGCAGACAGGTGCCTGTTTGTGTGGAGACAGTCTGTTTGAAACTGTGTTCCTCAGCGCCCGCTCTTTCTCCCCGTCGCTCCACACGCCTGGGAGTCCCTTTCTTTCTCTCCACAAGCACGTGTGTTGACTTCGTCGCACATGTGCATCTGCACAAGCGTTGAGCTCAGCAGAGCGTGTCTCTTGACACTTGATGTGCGTTGGCTGTGTCTGCCTGCTCCAGTGAAGAGAGAAACGGGAAATCATCTTGGTAGAGGCAACAAAGCAAAGGCGAGGCAGGATTGACATCTGCTCAACAGAGACGGATTCCCTGCGCTGACACAGTTCACAGTTACACGAGAAGCAATCTGAGCGGTCCGTCGACCGGAGACGTGTTTCCCAAGAGGTCGTTTAGCGAGTGAACAGCAGTGTGCGCGACTTTCAGGAGTGTGCCTGGAAAGTGCCAGAATCACCAGGAGCATCTGTGCAAAAGCTGCTGCCTCTGTGACCGCATTGAGGCACGTTCGCGTGTCTGCGAGTATATAGACGGCTCTTTCGCGTTCACTCCGAGGGAAACGGTCCGCTATTGCTTCTGTGCGCACAGACGCGATTCCCTTGTCTCTTGCGAACACAGGGAACTCTGTGCATCCAAATCTACAGGCTAAGGACGCGTCTGCATATGTTTTGGTGAACAATCGAGTGTGCGTGTTCTGACAGCTGCCTCTATGCAGACGTCTCCACAGAGCCACTTCTGAATGCCCCGCAGCCCAGGACTGAATGGATACACTAACAAGTGCACCGGTGTGAGCAACCACATATGCAGAAGGACGTCTTTCATCTCACAGAAGCGCGAACGTCTTGGCGTTCAAGCACATGGCAGAAACAAGGTGTGAACAGATGAGCTGCTGCTATTTTCTCCGTTCGGCATGCTTCGTTGTAGCTCTCTTGCCGGTCGCCGGCTTAGCGGCTTGCTTTGCGCGACTAGCTCTGGGGAGAGAAGGAGATAGCGCCGGAAACCTCGCCTTTTGCCTTCTTCGGCGCTGGAACCTGGTTGCTGCGCCTTCTCTTTGTCCATGTGCACACACACGATTCCTCAGCGAAAACCATGCAGAAACCTTTCCACGAGCACCCAGGGATGTGCACCCAGCACCACGTGCACGCACACGCAGCTAGAGAAAAGCACCTACCTTTTCACACACTGATGCCTAAGCAAACGCGTGGCCACACACACGCACACATCCGCAAGCGCGCCTACTCCCATCTATTGAGGGAAAGACGGACGAGCTCTTTGGTTGCTCTTCACAGGCTTGTCCCTGATCTATAGCTGAGGGCAAACACTTGTGTGCTTGTGGGAGAGCCTGTGTCTTTCCTGGAAGCGTTTGGGAGTTTTGCTCAGACGCGTGTTTCCTCAAGTTCAAGAATCAAGATCTAGGATACCTGCAGACAGGTGCCTGTTTGTGTGGAGACAGTCTGTTTGAAACTGTGTTCCTCAGCGCCCGCTCTTTCTCCCCGTCGCTCCACACGCCTGGGAGTCCCTTTCTTTCTCTCCACAAGCACGTGTGTTGACTTCGTCGCACATGTGCATCTGCACAAGCGTTGAGCTCAGCAGAGCGTGTCTCTTGACACTTGATGTGCGTTGGCTGTGTCTGCCTGCTCCAGTGAAGAGAGAAACGGGAAATCATCTTGGTAGAGGCAACAAAGCAAAGGCGAGGCAGGATTGACATCTGCTCAACAGAGACGGATTCCCTGCGCTGACACAGTTCACAGTTACACGAGAAGCAATCTGAGCGGTCCGTCGACCGGAGACGTGTTTCCCAAGAGGTCGTTTAGCGAGTGAACAGCAGTGTGCGCGACTTTCAGGAGTGTGCCTGGAAAGTGCCAGAATCACCAGGAGCATCTGTGCAAAAGCTGCTGCCTCTGTGACCGCATTGAGGCACGTTCGCGTGTCTGCGAGTATATAGACGGCTCTTTCGCGTTCACTCCGAGGGAAACGGTCCGCTATTGCTTCTGTGCGCACAGACGCGATTCCCTTGTCTCTTGCGAACACAGGGAACTCTGTGCATCCAAATCTACAGGCTAAGGACGCGTCTGCATATGTTTTGGTGAACAATCGAGTGTGCGTGTTCTGACAGCTGCCTCTATGCAGACGTCTCCACAGAGCCACTTCTGAATGCCCAGCAGCCCAGGACTGAATGGATACACTAACAAGTGCACCGGTGTGAGCAACCACATATGCAGAAGGACGTCTTTCATCTCACAGAAGCGCGAACGTCTTGGCGTTCAAGCACATGGCAGAAACAAGGTGTGAACAGATGAGCTGCTGCTATTTTCTCCGTTCGGCATGCTTCGTTGTAGCTCTCTTGCCGGTCGCCGGCTTAGCGGCTTGCTTTGCGCGACTAGCTCTGGGGAGAGAAGGAGATAGCGCCGGAAACCTCGCCTTTTGCCTTCTTCGGCGCTGGAACCTGGTTGCTGCGCCTTCTCTTTGTCCATGTGCACACACACGATTCCTCAGCGAAAACCATGCAGAAACCTTTCCACGAGCACCCAGGGATGTGCACCCAGCACCACGTGCACGCACACGCAGCTAGAGAAAAGCACCTACCTTTTCACACACTGATGCCTAAGCAAACGCGTGGCCACACACACGCACACATCCGCAAGCGCGCCTACTCCCATCTATTGAGGGAAAGACGGACGAGCTCTTTGGTTGCTCTTCACAGGCTTGTCCCTGATCTATAGCTGAGGGCAAACACTTGTGTGCTTGTGGGAGAGCCTGTGTCTTTCCTGGAAGCGTTTGGGAGTTTTGCTCAGACGCGTGTTTCCTCAAGTTCAAGAATCAAGATCTAGGATACCTGCAGACAGGTGCCTGTTTGTGTGGAGACAGTCTGTTTGAAACTGTGTTCCTCAGCGCCCGCTCTTTCTCCCCGTCGCTCCACACGCCTGGGAGTCCCTTTCTTTCTCTCCACAAGCACGTGTGTTGACTTCGTCGCACATGTGCATCTGCACAAGCGTTGAGCTCAGCAGAGCGTGTCTCTTGACACTTGATGTGCGTTGGCTGTGTCTGCCTGCTCCAGTGAAGAGAGAAACGGGAAATCATCTTGGTAGAGGCAAGAAAGCAAAGGCGAGGCAGGATTGACATCTGCTCAACAGAGACGGATTCCCTGCGCTGACACAGTTCACAGTTACACGAGAAGCAATCTGAGCGGTCCGTCGACCGGAGACGTGTTTCCCAAGAGGTCGTTTAGCGAGTGAACAGCAGTGTGCGCGACTTTCAGGAGTGTGCCTGGAAAGTGCCAGAATCACCAGGAGCATCTGTGCAAAAGCTGCTGCCTCTGTGACCGCATTGAGGCACGTTCGCGTGTCTGCGAGTATATAGACGGCTCTTTCGCGTTCACTCCGAGGGAAACGGTCCGCTATTGCTTCTGTGCGCACAGACGCGATTCCCTTGTCTCTTGCGAACACAGGGAACTCTGTGCATCCAAATCTACAGGCTAAGGACGCGTCTGCATATGTTTTGGTGAACAATCGAGTGTGCGTGTTCTGACAGCTGCCTCTATGCAGACGTCTCCACAGAGCCACTTCTGAATGCCCCGCAGCCCAGGACTGAATGGATACACTAACAAGTGCACCGGTGTGAGCAACCACATATGCAGAAGGACGTCTTTCATCTCACAGAAGCGCGAACGTCTTGGCGTTCAAGCACATGGCAGAAACAAGGTGTGAACAGATGAGCTGCTGCTATTTTCTCCGTTCGGCATGCTTCGTTGTAGCTCTCTTGCCGGTCGCCGGCTTAGCGGCTTGCTTTGCGCGACTAGCTCTGGGGAGAGAAGGAGATAGCGCCGGAAACCTCGCCTTTTGCCTTCTTCGGCGCTGGAACCTGGTTGCTGCGCCTTCTCTTTGTCCATGTGCACACACACGATTCCTCAGCGAAAACCATGCAGAAACCTTTCCACGAGCACCCAGGGATGTGCACCCAGCACCACGTGCACGCACACGCAGCTAGAGAAAAGCACCTACCTTTTCACACACTGATGCCTAAGCAAACGCGTGGCCACACACACGCACACATCCGCAAGCGCGCCTACTCCCATCTATTGAGGGAAAGACGGACGAGCTCTTTGGTTGCTCTTCACAGGCTTGTCCCTGATCTATAGCTGAGGGCAAACACTTGTGTGCTTGTGGGAGAGCCTGTGTCTTTCCTGGAAGCGTTTGGGAGTTTTGCTCAGACGCGTGTTTCCTCAAGTTCAAGAATCAAGATCTAGGATACCTGCAGACAGGTGCCTGTTTGTGTGGAGACAGTCTGTTTGAAACTGTGTTCCTCAGCGCCCGCTCTTTCTCCCCGTCGCTCCACACGCCTGGGAGTCCCTTTCTTTCTCTCCACAAGCACGTGTGTTGACTTCGTCGCACATGTGCATCTGCACAAGCGTTGAGCTCAGCAGAGCGTGTCTCTTGACACTTGATGTGCGTTGGCTGTGTCTGCCTGCTCCAGTGAAGAGAGAAACGGGAAATCATCTTGGTAGAGGCAACAAAGCAAAGGCGAGGCAGGATTGACATCTGCTGAACAGAGACGGATTCCCTGCGCTGACACAGTTCACAGTTACACGAGAAGCAATCTGAGCGGTCCGTCGACCGGAGACGTGTTTCCCAAGAGGTCGTTTAGCGAGTGAACAGCAGTGTGCGCGACTTTCAGGAGTGTGCCTGGAAAGTGCCAGAATCACCAGGAGCATCTGTGCAAAAGCTGCTGCCTCTGTGACCGCATTGAGGCACGTTCGCGTGTCTGCGAGTATATAGACGGCTCTTTCGCGTTCACTCTGAGGGAAACGGTCCGCTATTGCTTCTGTGCGCACAGACGCGATTCCCTTGTCTCTTGCGAACACAGGGAACTCTGTGCATCCAAATCTACAGGCTAAGGACGCGTCTGCATATGTTTTGGTGAACAATCGAGTGTGCGTGTTCTGACAGCTGCCTCTATGCAGACGTCTCCACAGAGCCACTTCTGAATGCCCCGCAGCCCAGGACTGAATGGATACACTAACAAGTGCACCGGTGTGAGCAACCACATATGCAGAAGGACGTCTTTCATCTCACAGAAGCGCGAACGTCTTGGCGTTCAAGCACATGGCAGAAACAAGGTGTGAACAGATGAGCTGCTGCTATTTTCTCCGTTCGGCATGCTTCGTTGTAGCTCTCTTGCCGGTCGCCGGCTTAGCGGCTTGCTTTGCGCGACTAGCTCTGGGGAGAGAAGGAGATAGCGCCGGAAACCTCGCCTTTTGCCTTCTTCGGCGCTGGAACCTGGTTGCTGCGCCTTCTCTTTGTCCATGTGCACACACACGATTCCTCAGCGAAAACCATGCAGAAACCTTTCCACGAGCACCCAGGGATGTGCACCCAGCACCACGTGCACGCACACGCAGCTAGAGAAAAGCACCTACCTTTTCACACACTGATGCCTAAGCAAACGCGTGGCCACACACACGCACACATCCGCAAGCGCGCCTACTCCCATCTATTGAGGGAAAGACGGACGAGCTCTTTGGTTGCTCTTCACAGGCTTGTCCCTGATCTATAGCTGAGGGCAAACACTTGTGTGCTTGTGGGAGAGCCTGTGTCTTTCCTGGAAGCGTTTGGGAGTTTTGCTCAGACGCGTGTTTCCTCAAGTTCAAGAATCAAGATCTAGGATACCTGCAGACAGGTGCCTGTTTGTGTGGAGACAGTCTGTTTGAAACTGTGTTCCTCAGCGCCCGCTCTTTCTCCCCGTCGCTCCACACGCCTGGGAGTCCCTTTCTTTCTCTCCACAAGCACGTGTGTTGACTTCGTCGCACATGTGCATCTGCACAAGCGTTGAGCTCAGCAGAGCGTGTCTCTTGACACTTGATGTGCGTTGGCTGTGTCTGCCTGCTCCAGTGAAGAGAGAAACGGGAAATCATCTTGGTAGAGGCAAGAAAGCAAAGGCGAGGCAGGATTGACATCTGCTCAACAGAGACGGATTCCCTGCGCTGACACAGTTCACAGTTACACGAGAAGCAATCTGAGCGGTCCGTCGACCGGAGACGTGTTTCCCAAGAGGTCGTTTAGCGAGTGAACAGCAGTGTGCGCGACTTTCAGGAGTGTGCCTGGAAAGTGCCAGAATCACCAGGAGCATCTGTGCAAAAGCTGCTGCCTCTGTGACCGCATTGAGGCACGTTCGCGTGTCTGCGAGTATATAGACGGCTCTTTCGCGTTCACTCCGAGGGAAACGGTCCGCTATTGCTTCTGTGCGCACAGACGCGATTCCCTTGTCTCTTGCGAACACAGGGAACTCTGTGCATCCAAATCTACAGGCTAAGGACGCGTCTGCATATGTTTTGGTGAACAATCGAGTGTGCGTGTTCTGACAGCTGCCTCTATGCAGACGTCTCCACAGAGCCACTTCTGAATGCCCCGCAGCCCAGGACTGAATGGATACACTAACAAGTGCACCGGTGTGAGCAACCACATATGCAGAAGGACGTCTTTCATCTCACAGAAGCGCGAACGTCTTGGCGTTCAAGCACATGGCAGAAACAAGGTGTGAACAGATGAGCTGCTGCTATTTTCTCCGTTCGGCATGCTTCGTTGTAGCTCTCTTGCCGGTCGCCGGCTTAGCGGCTTGCTTTGCGCGACTAGCTCTGGGGAGAGAAGGAGATAGCGCCGGAAACCTCGCCTTTTGCCTTCTTCGGCGCTGGAACCTGGTTGCTGCGCCTTCTCTTTGTCCATGTGCACACACACGATTCCTCAGCGAAAACCATGCAGAAACCTTTCCACGAGCACCCAGGGATGTGCACCCAGCACCACGTGCACGCACACGCAGCTAGAGAAAAGCACCTACCTTTTCACACACTGATGCCTAAGCAAACGCGTGGCCACACACACGCACACATCCGCAAGCGCGCCTACTCCCATCTATTGAGAGAAAGACGGACGAGCTCTTTGGTTGCTCTTCACAGGCTTGTCCCTGATCTATAGCTGAGGGCAAACACTTGTGTGCTTGTGGGAGAGCCTGTGTCTTTCCTGGAAGCGTTTGGGAGTTTTGCTCAGACGCGTGTTTCCTCAAGTTCAAGAATCAAGATCTAGGATACCTGCAGACAGGTGCCTGTTTGTGTGGAGACAGTCTGTTTGAAACTGTGTTCCTCAGCGCCCGCTCTTTCTCCCCGTCGCTCCACACGCCTGGGAGTCCCTTTCTTTCTCTCCACAAGCACGTGTGTTGACTTCGTCGCACATGTGCATCTGCACAAGCGTTGAGCTCAGCAGAGCGTGTCTCTTGACACTTGATGTGCGTTGGCTGTGTCTGCCTGCTCCAGTGAAGAGAGAAACGGGAAATCATCTTGGTAGAGGCAACAAAGCAAAAGCGAGGCAGGATTGACATCTGCTCAACAGAGACGGATTCCCTGCGCTGACACAGTTCACAGTTACACGAGAAGCAATCTGAGCGGTCCGTCGACCGGAGACGTGTTTCCCAAGAGGTCGTTTAGCGAGTGAACAGCAGTGTGCGCGACTTTCAGGAGTGTGCCTGGAAAGTGCCAGAATCACCAGGAGCATCTGTGCAAAAGCTGCTGCCTCTGTGACCGCATTGAGGCACGTTCGCGTGTCTGCGAGTATATAGACGGCTCTTTCGCGTTCACTCCGAGGGAAACGGTCCGCTATTGCTTCTGTGCGCACAGACGCGATTCCCTTGTCTCTTGCGAACACAGGGAACTCTGTGCATCCAAATCTACAGGCTAAGGACGCGTCTGCCTATGTTTTGGTGAACAATCGAGTGTGCGTGTTCTGACAGCTGCCTCTATGCAGACGTCTCCACAGAGCCACTTCTGAATGCCCCGCAGCCCAGGACTGAATGGATACACTAACAAGTGCACCGGTGTGAGCAACCACATATGCAGAAGGACGTCTTTCATCTCACAGAAGCGCGAACGTCTTGGCGTTCAAGCACATGGCAGAAACAAGGTGTGAACAGATGAGCTGCTGCTATTTTCTCCGTTCGGCATGCTTCGTTGTAGCTCTCTTGCCGGTCGCCGGCTTAGCGGCTTGCTTTGCGCGACTAGCTCTGGGGAGAGAAAGAGATAGCGCCGGAAACCTCGCCTTTTGCCTTCTTCGGCGCTGGAACCTGGTTGCTGCGCCTTCTCTTTGTCCATGTGCACACACACGATTCCTCAGCGAAAACCATGCAGAAACCTTTCCACGAGCACCCAGGGATGTGCACCCAGCACCACGTGCACGCACACGCAGCTAGAGAAAAGCACCTACCTTTTCACACACTGATGCCTAAGCAAACGCGTGGCCACACACACGCACACATCCGCAAGCGCGCCTACTCCCATCTATTGAGGGAAAGACGGACGAGCTCTTTGGTTGCTCTTCACAGGCTTGTCCCTGATCTATAGCTGAGGGCAAACACTTGTGTGCTTGTGGGAGAGCCTGTGTCTTTCCTGGAAGCGTTTGGGAGTTTTGCTCAGACGCGTGTTTCCTCAAGTTCAAGAATCAAGATCTAGGATACCTGCAGACAGGTGCCTGTTTGTGTGGAGACAGTCTGTTTGAAACTGTGTTCCTCAGCGCCCGCTCTTTCTCCCCGTCGCTCCACACGCCTGGGAGTCCCTTTCTTTCTCTCCACAAGCACGTGTGTTGACTTCGTCGCACATGTGCATCTGCACAAGCGTTGAGCTCAGCAGAGCGTGTCTCTTGACACTTGATGTGCGTTGGCTGTGTCTGCCTGCTCCAGTGAAGAGAGAAACGGGAAATCATCTTGGTAGAGGCAACAAAGCAAAAGCGAGGCAGGATTGACATCTGCTCAACAGAGACGGATTCCCTGCGCTGACACAGTTCACAGTTACACGAGAAGCAATCTGAGCGGTCCGTCGACCGGAGACGTGTTTCCCAAGAGGTCGTTTAGCGAGTGAACAGCAGTGTGCGCGACTTTCAGGAGTGTGCCTGGAAAGTGCCAGAATCACCAGGAGCATCTGTGCAAAAGCTGCTGCCTCTGTGACCGCATTGAGGCACGTTCGCGTGTCTGCGAGTATATAGACGGCTCTTTCGCGTTCACTCCGAGGGAAACGGTCCGCTATTGCTTCTGTGCGCACAGACGCGATTCCCTTGTCTCTTGCGAACACAGGGAACTCTGTGCATCCAAATCTACAGGCTAAGGACGCGTCTGCATATGTTTTGGTGAACAATCGAGTGTGCGTGTTCTGACAGCTGCCTCTATGCAGACGTCTCCACAGAGCCACTTCTGAATGCCCCGCAGCCCAGGACTGAATGGATACACTAACAAGTGCACCGGTGTGAGCAACCACATATGCAGAAGGACGTCTTTCATCTCACAGAAGCGCGAACGTCTTGGCGTTCAAGCACATGGCAGAAACAAGGTGTGAACAGATGAGCTGCTGCTATTTTCTCCGTTCGGCATGCTTCGTTGTAGCTCTCTTGCCGGTCGCCGGCTTAGCGGCTTGCTTTGCGCGACTAGGTCTGGGGAGAGAAGGGGAGAGCGCCGGAAACCTCGCCTTTTGCCTTCTTCGGCGCTGGAACCTGGTTGCTGCGCCTTCTCTTTGTCCATGTGCACACACACGATTCCTCAGCGAAAACCATGCAGAAACCTTTCCACGAGCACCCAGGGATGTGCACCCAGCACCACGTGCACGCACACGCAGCTAGAGAAAAGCACCTACCTTTTCACACACTGATGCCTAAGCAAACGCGTGGCCACACACACGCACACATCCGCAAGCGCGCCTACTCCCATCTATTGAGGGAAAGACGGACGAGCTCTTTGGTTGCTCTTCACAGGCTTGTCCCTGATCTATAGCTGAGGGCAAACACTTGTGTGCTTGTGGGAGAGCCTGTGTCTTTCCTGGAAGCGTTTGGGAGTTTTGCTCAGACGCGTGTTTCCTCAAGTTCAAGAATCAAGATCTAGGATACCTGCAGACAGGTGCCTGTTTGTGTGGAGACAGTCTGTTTGAAACTGTGTTCCTCAGCGCCCGCTCTTTCTCCCCGTCGCTCCACACGCCTGGGAGTCCCTTTCTTTCTCTCCACAAGCACGTGTGTTGACTTCGTCGCACATGTGCATCTGCACAAGCGTTGAGCTCAGCAGAGCGTGTCTCTTGACACTTGATGTGCGTTGGCTGTGTCTGCCTGCTCCAGTGAAGAGAGAAACGGGAAATCATCTTGGTAGAGGCAACAAAGCAAAGGCGAGGCAGGATTGACATCTGCTCAACAGAGACGGATTCCCTGCGCTGACACAGTTCACAGTTACACGAGAAGCAATCTGAGCGGTCCGTCGACCGGAGACGTGTTTCCCAAGAGGTCGTTTAGCGAGTGAACAGCAGTGTGCGCGACTTTCAGGAGTGTGCCTGGAAAGTGCCAGAATCACCAGGAGCATCTGTGCAAAAGCTGCTGCCTCTGTGACCGCATTGAGGCACGTTCGCGTGTCTGCGAGTATATAGACGGCTCTTTCGCGTTCACTCCGAGGGAAACGGTCCGCTATTGCTTCTGTGCGCACAGACGCGATTCCCTTGTCTCTTGCGAACACAGGGAACTCTGTGCATCCAAATCTACAGGCTAAGGACGCGTCTGCATATGTTTTGGTGAACAATCGAGTGTGCGTGTTCTGACAGCTGCCTCTATGCAGACGTCTCCACAGAGCCACTTCTGAATGCCCCGCAGCCCAGGACTGAATGGATACACTAACAAGTGCACCGGTGTGAGCAACCACATATGCAGAAGGACGTCTTTCATCTCACAGAAGCGCGAACGTCTTGGCGTTCAAGCACATGGCAGAAACAAGGTGTGAACAGATGAGCTGCTGCTATTTTCTCCGTTCGGCATGCTTCGTTGTAGCTCTCTTGCCGGTCGCCGGCTTAGCGGCTTGCTTTGCGCGACTAGCTCTGGGGAGAGAAGGAGATAGCGCCGGAAACCTCGCCTTTTGCCTTCTTCGGCGCTGGAACCTGGTTGCTGCGCCTTCTCTTTGTCCATGTGCACACACACGATTCCTCAGCGAAAACCATGCAGAAACCTTTCCACGAGCACCCAGGGATGTGCACCCAGCACCACGTGCACGCACACGCAGCTAGAGAAAAGCACCTACCTTTTCACACACTGATGCCTAAGCAAACGCGTGGCCACACACACGCACACATCCGCAAGCGCGCCTACTCCCATCTACTGAGAGAAAGACGGACGAGCTCTTTGGTTGCTCTTCACAGGCTTGTCCCTGATCTATAGCTGAGGGCAAACACTTGTGTGCTTGTGGGAGAGCCTGTGTCTTTCCTGGAAGCGTTTGGGAGTTTTGCTCAGACGCGTGTTTCCTCAAGTTCAAGAATCAAGATCTAGGATACCTGCAGACAGGTGCCTGTTTGTGTGGAGACAGTCTGTTTGAAACTGTGTTCCTCAGCGCCCGCTCTTTCTCCCCGTCGCTCCACACGCCTGGGAGTCCCTTTCTTTCTCTCCACAAGCACGTGTGTTGACTTCGTCGCACATGTGCATCTGCACAAGCGTTGAGCTCAGCAGAGCGTGTCTCTTGACACTAGATGTGCGTTGGCTGTGTCTGCCTGCTCCAGTGAAGAGAGAAACGGGAAATCATCTTGGTAGAGGCAACAAAGCAAAAGCGAGGCAGGATTGACATCTGCTCAACAGAGACGGATTCCCTGCGCTGACACAGTTCACAGTTACACGAGAAGCAATCTGAGCGGTCCGTCGACCGGAGACGTGTTTCCCAAGAGGTCGTTTAGCGAGTGAACAGCAGTGTGCGCGACTTTCAGGAGTGTGCCTGGAAAGTGCCAGAATCACCAGGAGCATCTGTGCAAAAGCTGCTGCCTCTGTGACCGCATTGAGGCACGTTCGCGTGTCTGCGAGTATATAGACGGCTCTTTCGCGTTCACTCCGAGGGAAACGGTCCGCTATTGCTTCTGTGCGCACAGACGCGATTCCCTTGTCTCTTGCGAACACAGGGAACTCTGTGCATCCAAATCTACAGGCTAAGGACGCGTCTGCATATGTTTTGGTGAACAATCGAGTGTGCGTGTTCTGACAGCTGCCTCTATGCAGACGTCTCCACAGAGCCACTTCTGAATGCCCCGCAGCCCAGGACTGAATGGATACACTAACAAGTGCACCGGTGTGAGCAACCACATATGCAGAAGGACGTCTTTCATCTCACAGAAGCGCGAACGTCTTGGCGTTCAAGCACATGGCAGAAACAAGGTGTGAACAGATGAGCTGCTGCTATTTTCTCCGTTCGGCATGCTTCGTTGTAGCTCTCTTGCCGGTCGCCGGCTTAGCGGCTTGCTTTGCGCGACTAGCTCTGGGGAGAGAAGGAGATAGCGCCGGAAACCTCGCCTTTTGCCTTCTTCGGCGCTGGAACCTGGTTGCTGCGCCTTCTCTTTGTCCATGTGCACACACACGATTCCTCAGCGAAAACCATGCAGAAACCTTTCCACGAGCACCCAGGGATGTGCACCCAGCACCACGTGCACGCACACGCAGCTAGAGAAAAGCACCTACCTTTTCACACACTGATGCCTAAGCAAACGCGTGGCCACACACACGCACACATCCGCAAGCGCGCCTACTCCCATCTATTGAGGGAAAGACGGACGAGCTCTTTGGTTGCTCTTCACAGGCTTGTCCCTGATCTATAGCTGAGGGCAAACACTTGTGTGCTTGTGGGAGAGCCTGTGTCTTTCCTGGAAGCGTTTGGGAGTTTTGCTCAGACGCGTGTTTCCTCAAGTTCAAGAATCAAGATCTAGGATACCTGCAGACAGGTGCCTGTTTGTGTGGAGACAGTCTGTTTGAAACTGTGTTCCTCAGCGCCCGCTCTTTCTCCCCGTCGCTCCACACGCCTGGGAGTCCCTTTCTTTCTCTCCACAAGCACGTGTGTTGACTTCGTCGCACATGTGCATCTGCACAAGCGTTGAGCTCAGCAGAGCGTGTCTCTTGACACTTGATGTGCATTGGCTGTGTCTGCCTGCTCCAGTGAAGAGAGAAACGGGAAATCATCTTGGTAGAGGCAAGAAAGCAAAGGCGAGGCAGGATTGACATCTGCTCAACAGAGACGGATTCCCTGCGCTGACACAGTTCACAGTTACACGAGAAGCAATCTGAGCGGTCCGTCGACCGGAGACGTGTTTCCCAAGAGGTCGTTTAGCGAGTGAACAGCAGTGTGCGCGACTTTCAGGAGTGTGCCTGGAAAGTGCCAGAATCACCAGGAGCATCTGTGCAAAAGCTGCTGCCTCTGTGACCGCATTGAGGCACGTTCGCGTGTCTGCGAGTATATAGACGGCTCTTTCGCGTTCACTCCGAGGGAAACGGTCCGCTATTGCTTCTGTGCGCACAGACGCGATTCCCTTGTCTCTTGCGAACACAGGGAACTCTGTGCATCCAAATCTACAGGCTAAGGACGCGTCTGCATATGTTTTGGTGAACAATCGAGTGTGCGTGTTCTGACAGCTGCCTCTATGCAGACGTCTCCACAGAGCCACTTCTGAATGCCCCGCAGCCCAGGACTGAATGGATACACTAACAAGTGCACCGGTGTGAGCAACCACATATGCAGAAGGACGTCTTTCATCTCACAGAAGCGCGAACGTCTTGGCGTTCAAGCACATGGCAGAAACAAGGTGTGAACAGATGAGCTGCTGCTATTTTCTCCGTTCGGCATGCTTCGTTGTAGCTCTCTTGCCGGTCGCCGGCTTAGCGGCTTGCTTTGCGCGACTAGCTCTGGGGAGAGAAGGAGATAGCGCCGGAAACCTCGCCTTTTGCCTTCTTCGGCGCTGGAACCTGGTTGCTGCGCCTTCTCTTTGTCCATGTGCACACACACGATTCCTCAGCGAAAACCATGCAGAAACCTTTCCACGAGCACCCAGGGATGTGCACCCAGCACCACGTGCACGCACACGCAGCTAGAGAAAAGCACCTACCTTTTCACACACTGATGCCTAAGCAAACGCGTGGCCACACACACGCACACATCCGCAAGCGCGCCTACTCCCATCTACTGAGAGAAAGACGGACGAGCTCTTTGGTTGCTCTTCACAGGCTTGTCCCTGATCTATAGCTGAGGGCAAACACTTGTGTGCTTGTGGGAGAGCCTGTGTCTTTCCTGGAAGCGTTTGGGAGTTTTGCTCAGACGCGTGTTTCCTCAAGTTCAAGAATCAAGATCTAGGATACCTGCAGACAGGTGCCTGTTTGTGTGGAGACAGTCTGTTTGAAACTGTGTTCCTCAGCGCCCGCTCTTTCTCCCCGTCGCTCCACACGCCTGGGAGTCCCTTTCTTTCTCTCCACAAGCACGTGTGTTGACTTCGTCGCACATGTGCATCTGCACAAGCGTTGAGCTCAGCAGAGCGTGTCTCTTGACACTTGATGTGCGTTGGCTGTGTCTGCCTGCTCCAGTGAAGAGAGAAACGGGAAATCATCTTGGTAGAGGCAACAAAGCAAAGGCGAGGCAGGATTGACATCTGCTGAACAGAGACGGATTCCCTGCGCTGACACAGTTCACAGTTACACGAGAAGCAATCTGAGCGGTCCGTCGACCGGAGACGTGTTTCCCAAGAGGTCGTTTAGCGAGTGAACAGCAGTGTGCGCGACTTTCAGGAGTGTGCCTGGAAAGTGCCAGAATCACCAGGAGCATCTGTGCAAAAGCTGCTGCCTCTGTGACCGCATTGAGGCACGTTCGCGTGTCTGCGAGTATATAGACGGCTCTTTCGCGTTCACTCCGAGGGAAACGGTCCGCTATTGCTTCTGTGCGCACAGACGCGATTCCCTTGTCTCTTGCGAACACAGGGAACTCTGTGCATCCAAATCTACAGGCTAAGGACGCGTCTGCATATGTTTTGGTGAACAATCGAGTGTGCGTGTTCTGACAGCTGCCTCTATGCAGACGTCTCCACAGAGCCACTTCTGAATGCCCCGCAGCCCAGGACTGAATGGATACACTAACAAGTGCACCGGTGTGAGCAACCACATATGCAGAAGGACGTCTTTCATCTCACAGAAGCGCGAACGTCTTGGCGTTCAAGCACATGGCAGAAACAAGGTGTGAACAGATGAGCTGCTGCTATTTTCTCCGTTCGGCATGCTTCGTTGTAGCTCTCTTGCCGGTCGCCGGCTTAGCGGCTTGCTTTGCGCGACTAGCTCTGGGGAGAGAAGGAGATAGCGCCGGAAACCTCGCCTTTTGCCTTCTTCGGCGCTGGAACCTGGTTGCTGCGCCTTCTCTTTGTCCATGTGCACACACACGATTCCTCAGCGAAAACCATGCAGAAACCTTTCCACGAGCACCCAGGGATGTGCACCCAGCACCACGTGCACGCACACGCAGCTAGAGAAAAGCACCTACCTTTTCACACTCTGATGCCTAAGCAAACGCGTGGCCACACACACGCACACATCCGCAAGCGCGCCTACTCCCATCTATTGAGGGAAAGACGGACGAGCTCTTTGGTTGCTCTTCACAGGCTTGTCCCTGATCTATAGCTGAGGGCAAACACTTGTGTGCTTGTGGGAGAGCCTGTGTCTTTCCTGGAAGCGTTTGGGAGTTTTGCTCAGACGCGTGTTTCCTCAAGTTCAAGAATCAAGATCTAGGATACCTGCAGACAGGTGCCTGTTTGTGTGGAGACAGTCTGTTTGAAACTGTGTTCCTCAGCGCCCGCTCTTTCTCCCCGTCGCTCCACACGCCTGGGAGTCCCTTTCTTTCTCTCCACAAGCACGTGTGTTGACTTCGTCGCACATGTGCATCTGCACAAGCGTTGAGCTCAGCAGAGCGTGTCTCTTGACACTTGATGTGCGTTGGCTGTGTCTGCCTGCTCCAGTGAAGAGAGAAACGGGAAATCATCTTGGTAGAGGCAACAAAGCAAAGGCGAGGCAGGATTGACATCTGCTGAACAGAGACGGATTCCCTGCGCTGACACAGTTCACAGTTACACGAGAAGCAATCTGAGCGGTCCGTCGACCGGAGACGTGTTTCCCAAGAGGTCGTTTAGCGAGTGAACAGCAGTGTGCGCGACTTTCAGGAGTGTGCCTGGAAAGTGCCAGAATCACCAGGAGCATCTGTGCAAAAGCTGCTGCCTCTGTGACCGCATTGAGGCACGTTCGCGTGTCTGCGAGTATATAGACGGCTCTTTCGCGTTCACTCCGAGGGAAACGGTCCGCTATTGCTTCTGTGCGCACAGACGCGATTCCCTTGTCTCTTGCGAACACAGGGAACTCTGTGCATCCAAATCTACAGGCTAAGGACGCGTCTGCATATGTTTTGGTGAACAATCGAGTGTGCGTGTTCTGACAGCTGCCTCTATGCAGACGTCTCCACAGAGCCACTTCTGAATGCCCCGCAGCCCAGGACTGAATGGATACACTAACAAGTGCACCGGTGTGAGCAACCACATATGCAGAAGGACGTCTTTCATCTCACAGAAGCGCGAACGTCTTGGCGTTCAAGCACATGGCAGAAACAAGGTGTGAACAGATGAGCTGCTGCTATTTTCTCCGTTCGGCATGCTTCGTTGTAGCTCTCTTGCCGGTCGCCGGCTTAGCGGCTTGCTTTGCGCGACTAGCTCTGGGGAGAGAAGGAGATAGCGCCGGAAACCTCGCCTTTTGCCTTCTTCGGCGCTGGAACCTGGTTGCTGCGCCTTCTCTTTGTCCATGTGCACACACACGATTCCTCAGCGAAAACCATGCAGAAACCTTTCCACGAGCACCCAGGGATGTGCACCCAGCACCACGTGCACGCACACGCAGCTAGAGAAAAGCACCTACCTTTTCACACTCTGATGCCTAAGCAAACGCGTGGCCACACACACGCACACATCCGCAAGCGCGCCTACTCCCATCTATTGAGGGAAAGACGGACGAGCTCTTTGGTTGCTCTTCACAGGCTTGTCCCTGATCTATAGCTGAGGGCAAACACTTGTGTGCTTGTGGGAGAGCCTGTGTCTTTCCTGGAAGCGTTTGGGAGTTTTGCTCAGACGCGTGTTTCCTCAAGTTCAAGAATCAAGATCTAGGATACCTGCAGACAGGTGCCTGTTTGTGTGGAGACAGTCTGTTTGAAACTGTGTTCCTCAGCGCCCGCTCTTTCTCCCCGTCGCTCCACACGCCTGGGAGTCCCTTTCTTTCTCTCCACAAGCACGTGTGTTGACTTCGTCGCACATGTGCATCTGCACAAGCGTTGAGCTCAGCAGAGCGTGTCTCTTGACACTTGATGTGCGTTGGCTGTGTCTGCCTGCTCCAGTGAAGAGAGAAACGGGAAATCATCTTGGTAGAGGCAAGAAAGCAAAGGCGAGGCAGGATTGACATCTGCTCAACAGAGACGGATTCCCTGCGCTGACACAGTTCACAGTTACACGAGAAGCAATCTGAGCGGTCCGTCGACCGGAGACGTGTTTCCCAAGAGGTCGTTTAGCGAGTGAACAGCAGTGTGCGCGACTTTCAGGAGTGTGCCTGGAAAGTGCCAGAATCACCAGGAGCATCTGTGCAAAAGCTGCTGCCTCTGTGACCGCATTGAGGCACGTTCGCGTGTCTGCGAGTATATAGACGGCTCTTTCGCGTTCACTCCGAGGGAAACGGTCCGCTATTGCTTCTGTGCGCACAGACGCGATTCCCTTGTCTCTTGCGAACACAGGGAACTCTGTGCATCCAAATCTACAGGCTAAGGACGCGTCTGCATATGTTTTGGTGAACAATCGAGTGTGCGTGTTCTGACAGCTGCCTCTATGCAGACGTCTCCACAGAGCCACTTCTGAATGCCCAGCAGCCCAGGACTGAATGGATACACTAACAAGTGCACCGGTGTGAGCAACCACATATGCAGAAGGACGTCTTTCATCTCACAGAAGCGCGAACGTCTTGGCGTTCAAGCACATGGCAGAAACAAGGTGTGAACAGATGAGCTGCTGCTATTTTCTCCGTTCGGCATGCTTCGTTGTAGCTCTCTTGCCGGTCGCCGGCTTAGCGGCTTGCTTTGCGCGACTAGCTCTGGGGAGAGAAGGAGATAGCGCCGGAAACCTCGCCTTTTGCCTTCTTCGGCGCTGGAACCTGGTTGCTGCGCCTTCTCTTTGTCCATGTGCACACACACGATTCCTCAGCGAAAACCATGCAGAAACCTTTCCACGAGCACCCAGGGATGTGCACCCAGCACCACGTGCACGCACACGCAGCTAGAGAAAAGCACCTACCTTTTCACACACTGATGCCTAAGCAAACGCGTGGCCACACACACGCACACATCCGCAAGCGCGCCTACTCCCATCTATTGAGGGAAAGACGGACGAGCTCTTTGGTTGCTCTTCACAGGCTTGTCCCTGATCTATAGCTGAGGGCAAACACTTGTGTGCTTGTGGGAGAGCCTGTGTCTTTCCTGGAAGCGTTTGGGAGTTTTGCTCAGACGCGTGTTTCCTCAAGTTCAAGAATCAAGATCTAGGATACCTGCAGACAGGTGCCTGTTTGTGTGGAGACAGTCTGTTTGAAACTGTGTTCCTCAGCGCCCGCTCTTTCTCCCCGTCGCTCCACACGCCTGGGAGTCCCTTTCTTTCTCTCCACAAGCACGTGTGTTGACTTCGTCGCACATGTGCATCTGCACAAGCGTTGAGCTCAGCAGAGCGTGTCTCTTGACACTTGATGTGCGTTGGCTGTGTCTGCCTGCTCCAGTGAAGAGAGAAACGGGAAATCATCTTGGTAGAGGCAACAAAGCAAAAGCGAGGCAGGATTGACATCTGCTCAACAGAGACGGATTCCCTGCGCTGACACAGTTCACAGTTACACGAGAAGCAATCTGAGCGGTCCGTCGACCGGAGACGTGTTTCCCAAGAGGTCGTTTAGCGAGTGAACAGCAGTGTGCGCGACTTTCAGGAGTGTGCCTGGAAAGTGCCAGAATCACCAGGAGCATCTGTGCAAAAGCT
Organism: Patagioenas fasciata; assembly: GCF_037038585.1. Taxonomy (NCBI): domain Eukaryota; kingdom Metazoa; phylum Chordata; class Aves; order Columbiformes; family Columbidae; genus Patagioenas; species Patagioenas fasciata. Next base: position 169,471 of record NW_027288571.1, on the reverse strand, counting down.
GCTGCCTCTGTGACCGCATTGAGGCACGTTCGCGTGTCTGCGAGTATATAGACGGCTCTTTCGCGTTCACTCCGAGGGAAACGGTCCGCTATTGCTTCTGTGCGCACAGACGCGATTCCCTTGTCTCTTGCGAACACAGGGAACTCTGTGCATCCAAATCTACAGGCTAAGGACGCGTCTGCATATGTTTTGGTGAACAATCGAGTGTGCGTGTTCTGACAGCTGCCTCTATGCAGACGTCTCCACAGAGCCACTTCTGAATGCCCCGCAGCCCAGGACTGAATGGATACACTAACAAGTGCACCGGTGTGAGCAACCACATATGCAGAAGGACGTCTTTCATCTCACAGAAGCGCGAACGTCTTGGCGTTCAAGCACATGGCAGAAACAAGGTGTGAACAGATGAGCTGCTGCTATTTTCTCCGTTCGGCATGCTTCGTTGTAGCTCTCTTGCCGGTCGCCGGCTTAGCGGCTTGCTTTGCGCGACTAGCTCTGGGGAGAGAAGGAGATAGCGCCGGAAACCTCGCCTTTTGCCTTCTTCGGCGCTGGAACCTGGTTGCTGCGCCTTCTCTTTGTCCATGTGCACACACACGATTCCTCAGCGAAAACCATGCAGAAACCTTTCCACGAGCACCCAGGGATGTGCACCCAGCACCACGTGCACGCACACGCAGCTAGAGAAAAGCACCTACCTTTTCACACACTGATGCCTAAGCAAACGCGTGGCCACACACACGCACACATCCGCAAGCGCGCCTACTCCCATCTATTGAGAGAAAGACGGACGAGCTCTTTGGTTGCTCTTCACAGGCTTGTCCCTGATCTATAGCTGAGGGCAAACACTTGTGTGCTTGTGGGAGAGCCTGTGTCTTTCCTGGAAGCGTTTGGGAGTTTTGCTCAGACGCGTGTTTCCTCAAGTTCAAGAATCAAGATCTAGGATACCTGCAGACAGGTGCCTGTTTGTGTGGAGACAGTCTGTTTGAAACTGTGTTCCTCAGCGCCCGCTCTTTCTCCCCGTCGCTCCACACGCCTGGGAGTCCCTTTCTTTCTCTCCACAAGCACGTGTGTTGACTTCGTCGCACATGTGCATCTGCACAAGCGTTGAGCTCAGCAGAGCGTGTCTCTTGACACTTGATGTGCGTTGGCTGTGTCTGCCTGCTCCAGTGAAGAGAGAAACGGGAAATCATCTTGGTAGAGGCAACAAAGCAAAAGCGAGGCAGGATTGACATCTGCTCAACAGAGACGGATTCCCTGCGCTGACACAGTTCACAGTTACACGAGAAGCAATCTGAGCGGTCCGTCGACCGGAGACGTGTTTCCCAAGAGGTCGTTTAGCGAGTGAACAGCAGTGTGCGCGACTTTCAGGAGTGTGCCTGGAAAGTGCCAGAATCACCAGGAGCATCTGTGCAAAAGCTGCTGCCTCTGTGACCGCATTGAGGCACGTTCGCGTGTCTGCGAGTATATAGACGGCTCTTTCGCGTTCACTCCGAGGGAAACGGTCCGCTATTGCTTCTGTGCGCACAGACGCGATTCCCTTGTCTCTTGCGAACACAGGGAACTCTGTGCATCCAAATCTACAGGCTAAGGACGCGTCTGCATATGTTTTGGTGAACAATCGAGTGTGCGTGTTCTGACAGCTGCCTCTATGCAGACGTCTCCACAGAGCCACTTCTGAATGCCCCGCAGCCCAGGACTGAATGGATACACTAACAAGTGCACCGGTGTGAGCAACCACATATGCAGAAGGACGTCTTTCATCTCACAGAAGCGCGAACGTCTTGGCGTTCAAGCACATGGCAGAAACAAGGTGTGAACAGATGAGCTGCTGCTATTTTCTCCGTTCGGCATGCTTCGTTGTAGCTCTCTTGCCGGTCGCCGGCTTAGCGGCTTGCTTTGCGCGACTAGCTCTGGGGAGAGAAGGAGATAGCGCCGGAAACCTCGCCTTTTGCCTTCTTCGGCGCTGGAACCTGGTTGCTGCGCCTTCTCTTTGTCCATGTGCACACACACGATTCCTCAGCGAAAACCATGCAGAAACCTTTCCACGAGCACCCAGGGATGTGCACCCAGCACCACGTGCACGCACACGCAGCTAGAGAAAAGCACCTACCTTTTCACACACTGATGCCTAAGCAAACGCGTGGCCACACACACGCACACATCCGCAAGCGCGCCTACTCCCATCTATTGAGGGAAAGACGGACGAGCTCTTTGGTTGCTCTTCACAGGCTTGTCCCTGATCTATAGCTGAGGGCAAACACTTGTGTGCTTGTGGGAGAGCCTGTGTCTTTCCTGGAAGCGTTTGGGAGTTTTGCTCAGACGCGTGTTTCCTCAAGTTCAAGAATCAAGATCTAGGATACCTGCAGACAGGTGCCTGTTTGTGTGGAGACAGTCTGTTTGAAACTGTTCCTCAGCGCCCGCTCTTTCTCCCCGTCGCTCCACACGCCTGGGAGTCCCTTTCTTTCTCTCCACAAGCACGTGTGTTGACTTCGTCGCACATGTGCATCTGCACAAGCGTTGAGCTCAGCAGAGCGTGTCTCTTGACACTTGATGTGCGTTGGCTGTGTCTGCCTGCTCCAGTGAAGAGAGAAACGGGAAATCATCTTGGTAGAGGCAACAAAGCAAAAGCGAGGCAGGATTGACATCTGCTCAACAGAGACGGATTCCCTGCGCTGACACAGTTCACAGTTACACGAGAAGCAATCTGAGCGGTCCGTCGACCGGAGACGTGTTTCCCAAGAGGTCGTTTAGCGAGTGAACAGCAGTGTGCGCGACTTTCAGGAGTGTGCCTGGAAAGTGCCAGAATCACCAGGAGCATCTGTGCAAAAGCTGCTGCCTCTGTGACCGCATTGAGGCACGTTCGCGTGTCTGCGAGTATATAGACGGCTCTTTCGCGTTCACTCCGAGGGAAACGGTCCGCTATTGCTTCTGTGCGCACAGACGCGATTCCCTTGTCTCTTGCGAACACAGGGAACTCTGTGCATCCAAATCTACAGGCTAAGGACGCGTCTGCATATGTTTTGGTGAACAATCGAGTGTGCGTGTTCTGACAGCTGCCTCTATGCAGACGTCTCCACAGAGCCACTTCTGAATGCCCCGCAGCCCAGGACTGAATGGATACACTAACAAGTGCACCGGTGTGAGCAACCACATATGCAGAAGGACGTCTTTCATCTCACAGAAGCGCGAACGTCTTGGCGTTCAAGCACATGGCAGAAACAAGGTGTGAACAGATGAGCTGCTGCTATTTTCTCCGTTCGGCATGCTTCGTTGTAGCTCTCTTGCCGGTCGCCGGCTTAGCGGCTTGCTTTGCGCGACTAGCTCTGGGGAGAGAAGGAGATAGCGCCGGAAACCTCGCCTTTTGCCTTCTTCGGCGCTGGAACCTGGTTGCTGCGCCTTCTCTTTGTCCATGTGCACACACACGATTCCTCAGCGAAAACCATGCAGAAACCTTTCCACGAGCACCCAGGGATGTGCACCCAGCACCACGTGCACGCACACGCAGCTAGAGAAAAGCACCTACCTTTTCACACACTGATGCCTAAGCAAACGCGTGGCCACACACACGCACACATCCGCAAGCGCGCCTACTCCCATCTACTGAGAGAAAGACGGACGAGCTCTTTGGTTGCTCTTCACAGGCTTGTCCCTGATCTATAGCTGAGGGCAAACACTTGTGTGCTTGTGGGAGAGCCTGTGTCTTTCCTGGAAGCGTTTGGGAGTTTTGCTCAGACGCGTGTTTCCTCAAGTTCAAGAATCAAGATCTAGGATACCTGCAGACAGGTGCCTGTTTGTGTGGAGACAGTCTGTTTGAAACTGTGTTCCTCAGCGCCCGCTCTTTCTCCCCGTCGCTCCACACGCCTGGGAGTCCCTTTCTTTCTCTCCACAAGCACGTGTGTTGACTTCATCGCACATGTGCATCTGCACAAGCGTTGAGCTCAGCAGAGCGTGTCTCTTGACACTTGATGTGCGTTGGCTGTGTCTGCCTGCTCCAGTGAAGAGAGAAACGGGAAATCGTCTTGGTAGAGGCAACAAAGCAAAAGCGAGGCAGGATTGACATCTGCTCAACAGAGACGGATTCCCTGCGCTGACACAGTTCACAGTTACACGAGAAGCAATCTGAGCGGTCCGTCGACCGGAGACGTGTTTCCCAAGAGGTCGTTTAGCGAGTGAACAGCAGTGTGCGCGACTTTCAGGAGTGTGCCTGGAAAGTGCCAGAATCACCAGGAGCATCTGTGCAAAAGCTGCTGCCTCTGTGACCGCATTGAGGCACGTTCGCGTGTCTGCGAGTATATAGACGGCTCTTTCGCGTTCACTCCGAGGGAAACGGTCCGCTATTGCTTCTGTGCGCACAGACGCGATTCCCTTGTCTCTTGCGAACACAGGGAACTCTGTGCATCCAAATCTACAGGCTAAGGACGCGTCTGCATATGTTTTGGTGAACAATCGAGTGTGCGTGTTCTGACAGCTGCCTCTATGCAGACGTCTCCACAGAGCCACTTCTGAATGCCCCGCAGCCCAGGACTGAATGGATACACTAACAAGTGCACCGGTGTGAGCAACCACATATGCAGAAGGACGTCTTTCATCTCACAGAAGCGCGAACGTCTTGGCGTTCAAGCACATGGCAGAAACAAGGTGTGAACAGATGAGCTGCTGCTATTTTCTCCGTTCGGCATGCTTCGTTGTAGCTCTCTTGCCGGTCGCCGGCTTAGCGGCTTGCTTTGCGCGACTAGCTCTGGGGAGAGAAGGAGATAGCGCCGGAAACCTCGCCTTTTGCCTTCTTCGGCGCTGGAACCTGGTTGCTGCGCCTTCTCTTTGTCCATGTGCACACACACGATTCCTCAGCGAAAACCATGCAGAAACCTTTCCACGAGCACCCAGGGATGTGCACCCAGCACCACGTGCACGCACACGCAGCTAGAGAAAAGCACCTACCTTTTCACACACTGATGCCTAAGCAAACGCGTGGCCACACACACGCACACATCCGCAAGCGCGCCTACTCCCATCTACTGAGGGAAAGACGGACGAGCTCTTTGGTTGCTCTTCACAGGCTTGTCCCTGATCTATAGCTGAGGGCAAACACTTGTGTGCTTGTGGGAGAGCCTGTGTCTTTCCTGGAAGCGTTTGGGAGTTTTGCTCAGACGCGTGTTTCCTCAAGTTCAAGAATCAAGATCTAGGATACCTGCAGACAGGTGCCTGTTTGTGTGGAGACAGTCTGTTTGAAACTGTGTTCCTCAGCGCCCGCTCTTTCTCCCCGTCGCTCCACACGCCTGGGAGTCCCTTTCTTTCTCTCCACAAGCACGTGTGTTGACTTCGTCGCACATGTGCATCTGCACAAGCGTTGAGCTCAGCAGAGCGTGTCTCTTGACACTTGATGTGCGTTGGCTGTGTCTGCCTGCTCCAGTGAAGAGAGAAACGGGAAATCATCTTGGTAGAGGCAACAAAGCAAAAGCGAGGCAGGATTGACATCTGCTCAACAGAGACGGATTCCCTGCGCTGACACAGTTCACAGTTACACGAGAAGCAATCTGAGCGGTCCGTCGACCGGAGACGTGTTTCCCAAGAGGTCGTTTAGCGAGTGAACAGCAGTGTGCGCGACTTTCAGGAGTGTGCCTGGAAAGTGCCAGAATCACCAGGAGCATCTGTGCAAAAGCTGCTGCCTCTGTGACCGCATTGAGGCACGTTCGCGTGTCTGCGAGTATATAGACGGCTCTTTCGCGTTCACTCCGAGGGAAACGGTCCGCTATTGCTTCTGTGCGCACAGACGCGATTCCCTTGTCTCTTGCGAACACAGGGAACTCTGTGCATCCAAATCTACAGGCTAAGGACGCGTCTGCATATGTTTTGGTGAACAATCGAGTGTGCGTGTTCTGACAGCTGCCTCTATGCAGACGTCTCCACAGAGCCACTTCTGAATGCCCCGCAGCCCAGGACTGAATGGATACACTAACAAGTGCACCGGTGTGAGCAACCACATATGCAGAAGGACGTCTTTCATCTCACAGAAGCGCGAACGTCTTGGCGTTCAAGCACATGGCAGAAACAAGGTGTGAACAGATGAGCTGCTGCTATTTTCTCCGTTCGGCATGCTTCGTTGTAGCTCTCTTGCCGGTCGCCGGCTTAGCGGCTTGCTTTGCGCGACTAGCTCTGGGGAGAGAAGGAGATAGCGCCGGAAACCTCGCCTTTTGCCTTCTTCGGCGCTGGAACCTGGTTGCTGCGCCTTCTCTTTGTCCATGTGCACACACACGATTCCTCAGCGAAAACCATGCAGAAACCTTTCCACGAGCACCCAGGGATGTGCACCCAGCACCACGTGCACGCACACGCAGCTAGAGAAAAGCACCTACCTTTTCACACACTGATGCCTAAGCAAACGCGTGGCCACACACACGCACACATCCGCAAGCGCGCCTACTCCCATCTACTGAGGGAAAGACGGACGAGCTCTTTGGTTGCTCTTCACAGGCTTGTCCCTGATCTATAGCTGAGGGCAAACACTTGTGTGCTTGTGGGAGAGCCTGTGTCTTTCCTGGAAGCGTTTGGGAGTTTTGCTCAGACGCGTGTTTCCTCAAGTTCAAGAATCAAGATCTAGGATACCTGCAGACAGGTGCCTGTTTGTGTGGAGACAGTCTGTTTGAAACTGTGTTCCTCAGCGCCCGCTCTTTCTCCCCGTCGCTCCACACGCCTGGGAGTCCCTTTCTTTCTCTCCACAAGCACGTGTGTTGACTTCGTCGCACATGTGCATCTGCACAAGCGTTGAGCTCAGCAGAGCGTGTCTCTTGACACTTGATGTGCGTTGGCTGTGTCTGCCTGCTCCAGTGAAGAGAGAAACGGGAAATCATCTTGGTAGAGGCAACAAAGCAAAAGCGAGGCAGGATTGACATCTGCTCAACAGAGACGGATTCCCTGCGCTGACACAGTTCACAGTTACACGAGAAGCAATCTGAGCGGTCCGTCGACCGGAGACGTGTTTCCCAAGAGGTCGTTTAGCGAGTGAACAGCAGTGTGCGCGACTTTCAGGAGTGTGCCTGGAAAGTGCCAGAATCACCAGGAGCATCTGTGCAAAAGCTGCTGCCTCTGTGACCGCATTGAGGCACGTTCGCGTGTCTGCGAGTATATAGACGGCTCTTTCGCGTTCACTCCGAGGGAAACGGTCCGCTATTGCTTCTGTGCGCACAGACGCGATTCCCTTGTCTCTTGCGAACACAGGGAACTCTGTGCATCCAAATCTACAGGCTAAGGACGCGTCTGCATATGTTTTGGTGAACAATCGAGTGTGCGTGTTCTGACAGCTGCCTCTATGCAGACGTCTCCACAGAGCCACTTCTGAATGCCCCGCAGCCCAGGACTGAATGGATACACTAACAAGTGCACCGGTGTGAGCAACCACATATGCAGAAGGACGTCTTTCATCTCACAGAAGCGCGAACGTCTTGGCGTTCAAGCACATGGCAGAAACAAGGTGTGAACAGATGAGCTGCTGCTATTTTCTCCGTTCGGCATGCTTCGTTGTAGCTCTCTTGCCGGTCGCCGGCTTAGCGGCTTGCTTTGCGCGACTAGCTCTGGGGAGAGAAGGAGATAGCGCCGGAAACCTCGCCTTTTGCCTTCTTCGGCGCTGGAACCTGGTTGCTGCGCCTTCTCTTTGTCCATGTGCACACACACGATTCCTCAGCGAAAACCATGCAGAAACCTTTCCACGAGCACCCAGGGATGTGCACCCAGCACCACGTGCACGCACACGCAGCTAGAGAAAAGCACCTACCTTTTCACACACTGATGCCTAAGCAAACGCGTGGCCACACACACGCACACATCCGCAAGCGCGCCTACTCCCATCTACTGAGGGAAAGACGGACGAGCTCTTTGGTTGCTCTTCACAGGCTTGTCCCTGATCTATAGCTGAGGGCAAACACTTGTGTGCTTGTGGGAGAGCCTGTGTCTTTCCTGGAAGCGTTTGGGAGTTTTGCTCAGACGCGTGTTTCCTCAAGTTCAAGAATCAAGATCTAGGATACCTGCAGACAGGTGCCTGTTTGTGTGGAGACAGTCTGTTTGAAACTGTGTTCCTCAGCGCCCGCTCTTTCTCCCCGTCGCTCCACACGCCTGGGAGTCCCTTTCTTTCTCTCCACAAGCACGTGTGTTGACTTCGTCGCACATGTGCATCTGCACAAGCGTTGAGCTCAGCAGAGCGTGTCTCTTGACACTTGATGTGCGTTGGCTGTGTCTGCCTGCTCCAGTGAAGAGAGAAACGGGAAATCATCTTGGTAGAGGCAACAAAGCAAAAGCGAGGCAGGATTGACATCTGCTCAACAGAGACGGATTCCCTGCGCTGACACAGTTCACAGTTACACGAGAAGCAATCTGAGCGGTCCGTCGACCGGAGACGTGTTTCCCAAGAGGTCGTTTAGCGAGTGAACAGCAGTGTGCGCGACTTTCAGGAGTGTGCCTGGAAAGTGCCAGAATCACCAGGAGCATCTGTGCAAAAGCTGCTGCCTCTGTGACCGCATTGAGGCACGTTCGCGTGTCTGCGAGTATATAGACGGCTCTTTCGCGTTCACTCCGAGGGAAACGGTCCGCTATTGCTTCTGTGCGCACAGACGCGATTCCCTTGTCTCTTGCGAACACAGGGAACTCTGTGCATCCAAATCTACAGGCTAAGGACGCGTCTGCATATGTTTTGGTGAACAATCGAGTGTGCGTGTTCTGACAGCTGCCTCTATGCAGACGTCTCCACAGAGCCACTTCTGAATGCCCCGCAGCCCAGGACTGAATGGATACACTAACAAGTGCACCGGTGTGAGCAACCACATATGCAGAAGGACGTCTTTCATCTCACAGAAGCGCGAACGTCTTGGCGTTCAAGCACATGGCAGAAACAAGGTGTGAACAGATGAGCTGCTGCTATTTTCTCCGTTCGGCATGCTTCGTTGTAGCTCTCTTGCCGGTCGCCGGCTTAGCGGCTTGCTTTGCGCGACTAGCTCTGGGGAGAGAAGGAGATAGCGCCGGAAACCTCGCCTTTTGCCTTCTTCGGCGCTGGAACCTGGTTGCTGCGCCTTCTCTTTGTCCATGTGCACACACACGATTCCTCAGCGAAAACCATGCAGAAACCTTTCCACGAGCACCCAGGGATGTGCACCCAGCACCACGTGCACGCACACGCAGCTAGAGAAAAGCACCTACCTTTTCACACACTGATGCCTAAGCAAACGCGTGGCCACACACACGCACACATCCGCAAGCGCGCCTACTCCCATCTATTGAGGGAAAGACGGACGAGCTCTTTGGTTGCTCTTCACAGGCTTGTCCCTGATCTATAGCTGAGGGCAAACACTTGTGTGCTTGTGGGAGAGCCTGTGTCTTTCCTGGAAGCGTTTGGGAGTTTTGCTCAGACGCGTGTTTCCTCAAGTTCAAGAATCAAGATCTAGGATACCTGCAGACAGGTGCCTGTTTGTGTGGAGACAGTCTGTTTGAAACTGTGTTCCTCAGCGCCCGCTCTTTCTCCCCGTCGCTCCACACGCCTGGGAGTCCCTTTCTTTCTCTCCACAAGCACGTGTGTTGACTTCGTCGCACATGTGCATCTGCACAAGCGTTGAGCTCAGCAGAGCGTGTCTCTTGACACTTGATGTGCGTTGGCTGTGTCTGCCTGCTCCAGTGAAGAGAGAAACGGGAAATCATCTTGGTAGAGGCAACAAAGCAAAAGCGAGGCAGGATTGACATCTGCTCAACAGAGACGGATTCCCTGCGCTGACACAGTTCACAGTTACACGAGAAGCAATCTGAGCGGTCCGTCGACCGGAGACGTGTTTCCCAAGAGGTCGTTTAGCGAGTGAACAGCAGTGTGCGCGACTTTCAGGAGTGTGCCTGGAAAGTGCCAGAATCACCAGGAGCATCTGTGCAAAAGCTGCTGCCTCTGTGACCGCATTGAGGCACGTTCGCGTGTCTGCGAGTATATAGACGGCTCTTTCGCGTTCACTCCGAGGGAAACGGTCCGCTATTGCTTCTGTGCGCACAGACGCGATTCCCTTGTCTCTTGCGAACACAGGGAACTCTGTGCATCCAAATCTACAGGCTAAGGACGCGTCTGCATATGTTTTGGTGAACAATCGAGTGTGCGTGTTCTGACAGCTGCCTCTATGCAGACGTCTCCACAGAGCCACTTCTGAATGCCCCGCAGCCCAGGACTGAATGGATACACTAACAAGTGCACCGGTGTGAGCAACCACATATGCAGAAGGACGTCTTTCATCTCACAGAAGCGCGAACGTCTTGGCGTTCAAGCACATGGCAGAAACAAGGTGTGAACAGATGAGCTGCTGCTATTTTCTCCGTTCGGCATGCTTCGTTGTAGCTCTCTTGCCGGTCGCCGGCTTAGCGGCTTGCTTTGCGCGACTAGCTCTGGGGAGAGAAGGAGATAGCGCCGGAAACCTCGCCTTTTGCCTTCTTCGGCGCTGGAACCTGGTTGCTGCGCCTTCTCTTTGTCCATGTGCACACACACGATTCCTCAGCGAAAACCATGCAGAAACCTTTGCACGAGCACCCAGGGATGTGCACCCAGCACCACGTGCACGCACACGCAGCTAGAGAAAAGCACCTACCTTTTCACACACTGATGCCTAAGCAAACGCGTGGCCACACACACGCACACATCCGCAAGCGCGCCTACTCCCATCTATTGAGAGAAAGACGGACGAGCTCTTTGGTTGCTCTTCACAGGCTTGTCCCTGATCTATAGCTGAGGGCAAACACTTGTGTGCTTGTGGGAGAGCCTGTGTCTTTCCTGGAAGCGTTTGGGAGTTTTGCTCAGACGCGTGTTTCCTCAAGTTCAAGAATCAAGATCTAGGATACCTGCAGACAGGTGCCTGTTTGTGTGGAGACAGTCTGTTTGAAACTGTGTTCCTCAGCGCCCGCTCTTTCTCCCCGTCGCTCCACACGCCTGGGAGTCCCTTTCTTTCTCTCCACAAGCACGTGTGTTGACTTCGTCGCACATGTGCATCTGCACAAGCGTTGAGCTCAGCAGAGCGTGTCTCTTGACACTTGATGTGCGTTGGCTGTGTCTGCCTGCTCCAGTGAAGAGAGAAACGGGAAATCATCTTGGTAGAGGCAACAAAGCAAAAGCGAGGCAGGATTGACATCTGCTCAACAGAGACGGATTCCCTGCGCTGACACAGTTCACAGTTACACGAGAAGCAATCTGAGCGGTCCGTCGACCGGAGACGTGTTTCCCAAGAGGTCGTTTAGCGAGTGAACAGCAGTGTGCGCGACTTTCAGGAGTGTGCCTGGAAAGTGCCAGAATCACCAGGAGCATCTGTGCAAAAGCTGCTGCCTCTGTGACCGCATTGAGGCACGTTCGCGTGTCTGCGAGTATATAGACGGCTCTTTCGCGTTCACTCCGAGGGAAACGGTCCGCTATTGCTTCTGTGCGCACAGACGCGATTCCCTTGTCTCTTGCGAACACAGGGAACTCTGTGCATCCAAATCTACAGGCTAAGGACGCGTCTGCATATGTTTTGGTGAACAATCGAGTGTGCGTGTTCTGACAGCTGCCTCTATGCAGACGTCTCCACAGAGCCACTTCTGAATGCCCCGCAGCCCAGGACTGAATGGATACACTAACAAGTGCACCGGTGTGAGCAACCACATATGCAGAAGGACGTCTTTCATCTCACAGAAGCGCGAACGTCTTGGCGTTCAAGCACATGGCAGAAACAAGGTGTGAACAGATGAGCTGCTGCTATTTTCTCCGTTCGGCATGCTTCGTTGTAGCTCTCTTGCCGGTCGCCGGCTTAGCGGCTTGCTTTGCGCGACTAGCTCTGGGGAGAGAAGGAGATAGCGCCGGAAACCTCGCCTTTTGCCTTCTTCGGCGCTGGAACCTGGTTGCTGCGCCTTCTCTTTGTCCATGTGCACACACACGATTCCTCAGCGAAAACCATGCAGAAACCTTTCCACGAGCACCCAGGGATGTGCACCCAGCACCACGTGCACGCACACGCAGCTAGAGAAAAGCACCTACCTTTTCACACACTGATGCCTAAGCAAACGCGTGGCCACACACACGCACACATCCGCAAGCGCGCCTACTCCCATCTATTGAGGGAAAGACGGACGAGCTCTTTGGTTGCTCTTCACAGGCTTGTCCCTGATCTATAGCTGAGGGCAAACACTTGTGTGCTTGTGGGAGAGCCTGTGTCTTTCCTGGAAGCGTTTGGGAGTTTTGCTCAGACGCGTGTTTCCTCAAGTTCAAGAATCAAGATCTAGGATACCTGCAGACAGGTGCCTGTTTGTGTGGAGACAGTCTGTTTGAAACTGTGTTCCTCAGCGCCCGCTCTTTCTCCCCGTCGCTCCACACGCCTGGGAGTCCCTTTCTTTCTCTCCACAAGCACGTGTGTTGACTTCGTCGCACATGTGCATCTGCACAAGCGTTGAGCTCAGCAGAGCGTGTCTCTTGACACTTGATGTGCGTTGGCTGTGTCTGCCTGCTCCAGTGAAGAGAGAAACGGGAAATCATCTTGGTAGAGGCAACAAAGCAAAAGCGAGGCAGGATTGACATCTGCTCAACAGAGACGGATTCCCTGCGCTGACACAGTTCACAGTTACACGAGAAGCAATCTGAGCGGTCCGTCGACCGGAGACGTGTTTCCCAAGAGGTCGTTTAGCGAGTGAACAGCAGTGTGCGCGACTTTCAGGAGTGTGCCTGGAAAGTGCCAGAATCACCAGGAGCATCTGTGCAAAAGCTGCTGCCTCTGTGACCGCATTGAGGCACGTTCGCGTGTCTGCGAGTATATAGACGGCTCTTTCGCGTTCACTCCGAGGGAAACGGTCCGCTATTGCTTCTGTGCGCACAGACGCGATTCCCTTGTCTCTTGCGAACACAGGGAACTCTGTGCATCCAAATCTACAGGCTAAGGACGCGTCTGCATATGTTTTGGTGAACAATCGAGTGTGCGTGTTCTGACAGCTGCCTCTATGCAGACGTCTCCACAGAGCCACTTCTGAATGCCCCGCAGCCCAGGACTGAATGGATACACTAACAAGTGCACCGGTGTGAGCAACCACATATGCAGAAGGACGTCTTTCATCTCACAGAAGCGCGAACGTCTTGGCGTTCAAGCACATGGCAGAAACAAGGTGTGAACAGATGAGCTGCTGCTATTTTCTCCGTTCGGCATGCTTCGTTGTAGCTCTCTTGCCGGTCGCCGGCTTAGCGGCTTGCTTTGCGCGACTAGCTCTGGGGAGAGAAGGAGATAGCGCCGGAAACCTCGCCTTTTGCCTTCTTCGGCGCTGGAACCTGGTTGCTGCGCCTTCTCTTTGTCCATGTGCACACACACGATTCCTCAGCGAAAACCATGCAGAAACCTTTCCACGAGCACCCAGGGATGTGCACCCAGCACCACGTGCACGCACACGCAGCTAGAGAAAAGCACCTACCTTTTCACACACTGATGCCTAAGCAAACGCGTGGCCACACACACGCACACATCCGCAAGCGCGCCTACTCCCATCTATTGAGAGAAAGACGGACGAGCTCTTTGGTTGCTCTTCACAGGCTTGTCCCTGATCTATAGCTGAGGGCAAACACTTGTGTGCTTGTGGGAGAGCCTGTGTCTTTCCTGGAAGCGTTTGGGAGTTTTGCTCAGACGCGTGTTTCCTCAAGTTCAAGAATCAAGATCTAGGATACCTGCAGACAGGTGCCTGTTTGTGTGGAGACAGTCTGTTTGAAACTGTGTTCCTCAGCGCCCGCTCTTTCTCCCCGTCGCTCCACACGCCTGGGAGTCCCTTTCTTTCTCTCCACAAGCACGTGTGTTGACTTCGTCGCACATGTGCATCTGCACAAGCGTTGAGCTCAGCAGAGCGTGTCTCTTGACACTAGATGTGCGTTGGCTGTGTCTGCCTGCTCCAGTGAAGAGAGAAACGGGAAATCATCTTGGTAGAGGCAACAAAGCAAAAGCGAGGCAGGATTGACATCTGCTCAACAGAGACGGATTCCCTGCGCTGACACAGTTCACAGTTACACGAGAAGCAATCTGAGCGGTCCGTCGACCGGAGACGTGTTTCCCAAGAGGTCGTTTAGCGAGTGAACAGCAGTGTGCGCGACTTTCAGGAGTGTGCCTGGAAAGTGCCAGAATCATCTGTGCATCTGTGCAAAAGCTGCTGCCTCTGTGACCGCATTGAGGCACGTTCGCGTGTCTGCGAGTATATAGACGGCTCTTTCGCGTTCACTCCGAGGGAAACGGTCCGCTATTGCTTCTGTGCGTACAGACGCGATTCCCTTGTCTCTTGCGAACACAGGGAACTCTGTGCATCCAAATCTACAGGCTAAGGACGCGTCTGCATATGTTTTGGTGAACAATCGAGTGTGCGTGTTCTGACAGCTGCCTCTATGCAGACGTCTCCACAGAGCCACTTCTGAATGCCCCGCAGCCCAGGACTGAATGGATACACTAACAAGTGCACCGGTGTGAGCAACCACATATGCAGAAGGACGTCTTTCATCTCACAGAAGCGCGAACGTCTTGGCGTTCAAGCACATGGCAGAAACAAGGTGTGAACAGATGAGCTGCTGCTATTTTCTCCGTTCGGCATGCTTCGTTGTAGCTCTCTTGCCGGTCGCCGGCTTAGCGGCTTGCTTTGCGCGACTAGCTCTGGGGAGAGAAGGAGATAGCGCCGGAAACCTCGCCTTTTGCCTTCTTCGGCGCTGGAACCTGGTTGCTGCGCCTTCTCTTTGTCCATGTGCACACACATGATTCCTCAGCGAAAACCATGCAGAAACCTTTCCACGAGCACCCAGGGATGTGCACCCAGCACCACGTGCACGCACACGCAGCTAGAGAAAAGCACCTACCTTTTCACACACTGATGCCTAAGCAAACGCGTGGCCACACACACGCACACATCCGCAAGCGCGCCTACTCCCATCTATTGAGGGAAAGACGGACGAGCAACGTCCTGACAGGCTTGAGGGGAAAAACGTCCGTTGACGGTTGGCGTACTGCACGCCCGCCTACGGGGCTGCAGGGGAATCCACATTTGGAAGGTACCTGAAGATGTGTGCCTGTTCTTGGAGCTCCGCTAGTAGGGTAGCAAAGACACTCGTAGGCAGTACTGAATGCTGCTCCGTGCTACTTCTCCTCCGCTGGCAAATGCTTCACAGTCGCCCTAGGAAAGACGTTTAACAATCGATCTCCAAGAGGAACGAAACACATGATGCCATAAGGCGAAAGAATAGCAGGGCATCTCTTCACAGGCTTGTCCCTGATCTATAGCTGAGGGCAAACACTTGTGTGCTTGTGGGAGAGCCTGTGTCTTTCCTGGAAGCGTTTGGGAGTTTTGCTCAGACGCGTGTTTCCTCAAGTTCAAGAATCAAGATCTAGGATACCTGCAGACAGGTGCCTGTTTGTGTGGAGACAGTCTGTTTGAAACTGTGTTCCTCAGCGCCCGCTCTTTCTCCCCGTCGCTCCACACGCCTGGGAGTCCCTTTCTTTCTCTCCACAAGCACGTGTGTTGACTTCGTCGCACATGTGCATCTGCACAAGCGTTGAGCTCAGCAGAGCGTGTCTCTTGACACTTGATGTGCGTTGGCTGTGTCTGCCTGCTCCAGTGAAGAGAGAAACGGGAAATCATCTTGGTAGAGGCAACAAAGCAAAGGCGAGGCAGGATTGACATCTGCTCAACAGAGACGGATTCCCTGCGCTGACACAGTTCACAGTTACACGAGAAGCAATCTGAGCGGTCCGTCGACCGGAGACGTGTTTCCCAAGAGGTCGTTTAGCGAGTGAACAGCAGTGTGCGCGACTTTCAGGAGTGTGCCTGGAAAGTGCCAGAATCACCAGGAGCATCTGTGCAAAAGCTGCTGCCTCTGTGACCGCATTGAGGCACGTTCGCGTGTCTGCGAGTATATAGACGGCTCTTTCGCGTTCACTCCGAGGGAAACGGTCCGCTATTGCTTCTGTGCGCACAGACGCGATTCCCTTGTCTCTTGCGAACACAGGGAACTCTGTGCATCCAAATCTACAGGCTAAGGACGCGTCTGCATATGTTTTGGTGAACAATCGAGTGTGCGTGTTCTGACAGCTGCCTCTATGCAGACGTCTCCACAGAGCCACTTCTGAATGCCCCGCAGCCCAGGACTGAATGGATACACTAACAAGTGCACCGGTGTGAGCAACCACATATGCAGAAGGACGTCTTTCATCTCACAGAAGCGCGAACGTCTTGGCGTTCAAGCACATGGCAGAAACAAGGTGTGAACAGATGAGCTGCTGCTATTTTCTCCGTTCGGCATGCTTCGTTGTAGCTCTCTTGCCGGTCGCCGGCTTAGCGGCTTGCTTTGCGCGACTAGCTCTGGGGAGAGAAGGAGATAGCGCCGGAAACCTCGCCTTTTGCCTTCTTCGGCGCTGGAACCTGGTTGCTGCGCCTTCTCTTTGTCCATGTGCACACACACGATTCCTCAGCGAAAACCATGCAGAAACCTTTCCACGAGCACCCAGGGATGTGCACCCAGCACCACGTGCACGCACACGCAGCTAGAGAAAAGCACCTACCTTTTCACACACTGATGCCTAAGCAAACGCGTGGCCACACACACGCACACATCCGCAAGCGCGCCTACTCCCATCTATTGAGAGAAAGACGGACGAGCTCTTTGGTTGCTCTTCACAGGCTTGTCCCTGATCTATAGCTGAGGGCAAACACTTGTGTGCTTGTGGGAGAGCCTGTGTCTTTCCTGGAAGCGTTTGGGAGTTTTGCTCAGACGCGTGTTTCCTCAAGTTCAAGAATCAAGATCTAGGATACCTGCAGACAGGTGCCTGTTTGTGTGGAGACAGTCTGTTTGAAACTGTGTTCCTCAGCGCCCGCTCTTTCTCCCCGTCGCTCCACACGCCTGGGAGTCCCTTTCTTTCTCTCCACAAGCACGTGTGTTGACTTCGTCGCACATGTGCATCTGCACAAGCGTTGAGCTCAGCAGAGCGTGTCTCTTGACACTTGATGTGCGTTGGCTGTGTCTGCCTGCTCCAGTGAAGAGAGAAACGGGAAATCATCTTGGTAGAGGCAACAAAGCAAAAGCGAGGCAGGATTGACATCTGCTCAACAGAGACGGATTCCCTGCGCTGACACAGTTCACAGTTACACGAGAAGCAATCTGAGCGGTCCGTCGACCGGAGACGTGTTTCCCAAGAGGTCGTTTAGCGAGTGAACAGCAGTGTGCGCGACTTTCAGGAGTGTGCCTGGAAAGTGCCAGAATCACCAGGAGCATCTGTGCAAAAGCTGCTGCCTCTGTGACCGCATTGAGGCACGTTCGCGTGTCTGCGAGTATATAGACGGCTCTTTCGCGTTCACTCCGAGGGAAACGGTCCGCTATTGCTTCTGTGCGCACAGACGCGATTCCCTTGTCTCTTGCGAACACAGGGAACTCTGTGCATCCAAATCTACAGGCTAAGGACGCGTCTGCATATGTTTTGGTGAACAATCGAGTGTGCGTGTTCTGACAGCTGCCTCTATGCAGACGTCTCCACAGAGCCACTTCTGAATGCCCCGCAGCCCAGGACTGAATGGATACACTAACAAGTGCACCGGTGTGAGCAACCACATATGCAGAAGGACGTCTTTCATCTCACAGAAGCGCGAACGTCTTGGCGTTCAAGCACATGGCAGAAACAAGGTGTGAACAGATGAGCTGCTGCTATTTTCTCCGTTCGGCATGCTTCGTTGTAGCTCTCTTGCCGGTCGCCGGCTTAGCGGCTTGCTTTGCGCGACTAGCTCTGGGGAGAGAAGGAGATAGCGCCGGAAACCTCGCCTTTTGCCTTCTTCGGCGCTGGAACCTGGTTGCTGCGCCTTCTCTTTGTCCATGTGCACACACATGATTCCTCAGCGAAAACCATGCAGAAACCTTTCCACGAGCACCCAGGGATGTGCACCCAGCACCACGTGCACGCACACGCAGCTAGAGAAAAGCACCTACCTTTTCACACACTGATGCCTAAGCAAACGCGTGGCCACACACACGCACACATCCGCAAGCGCGCCTACTCCCATCTATTGAGGGAAAGACGGACGAGCAACGTCCTGACAGGCTTGAGGGGAAAAACGTCCGTTGACGGTTGGCGTACTGCACGCCCGCCTACGGGGCTGCAGGGGAATCCACATTTGGAAGGTACCTGAAGATGTGTGCCTGTTCTTGGAGCTCCGCTAGTAGGGTAGCAAAGACACTCGTAGGCAGTACTGAATGCTGCTCCGTGCTACTTCTCCTCCGCTGGCAAATGCTTCACAGTCGCCCTAGGAAAGACGTTTAACAATCGATCTCCAAGAGGAACGAAACACATGATGCCATAAGGCGAAAGAATAGCAGGGCATCTCTTCACAGGCTTGTCCCTGATCTATAGCTGAGGGCAAACACTTGTGTGCTTGTGGGAGAGCCTGTGTCTTTCCTGGAAGCGTTTGGGAGTTTTGCTCAGACGCGTGTTTCCTCAAGTTCAAGAATCAAGATCTAGGATACCTGCAGACAGGTGCCTGTTTGTGTGGAGACAGTCTGTTTGAAACTGTGTTCCTCAGCGCCCGCTCTTTCTCCCCGTCGCTCCACACGCCTGGGAGTCCCTTTCTTTCTCTCCACAAGCACGTGTGTTGACTTCGTCGCACATGTGCATCTGCACAAGCGTTGAGCTCAGCAGAGCGTGTCTCTTGACACTTGATGTGCGTTGGCTGTGTCTGCCTGCTCCAGTGAAGAGAGAAACGGGAAATCATCTTGGTAGAGGCAACAAAGCAAAGGCGAGGCAGGATTGACATCTGCTCAACAGAGACGGATTCCCTGCGCTGACACAGTTCACAGTTACACGAGAAGCAATCTGAGCGGTCCGTCGACCGGAGACGTGTTTCCCAAGAGGTCGTTTAGCGAGTGAACAGCAGTGTGCGCGACTTTCAGGAGTGTGCCTGGAAAGTGCCAGAATCACCAGGAGCATCTGTGCAAAAGCTGCTGCCTCTGTGACCGCATTGAGGCACGTTCGCGTGTCTGCGAGTATATAGACGGCTCTTTCGCGTTCACTCCGAGGGAAACGGTCCGCTATTGCTTCTGTGCGCACAGACGCGATTCCCTTGTCTCTTGCGAACACAGGGAACTCTGTGCATCCAAATCTACAGGCTAAGGACGCGTCTGCATATGTTTTGGTGAACAATCGAGTGTGCGTGTTCTGACAGCTGCCTCTATGCAGACGTCTCCACAGAGCCACTTCTGAATGCCCCGCAGCCCAGGACTGAATGGATACACTAACAAGTGCACCGGTGTGAGCAACCACATATGCAGAAGGACGTCTTTCATCTCACAGAAGCGCGAACGTCTTGGCGTTCAAGCACATGGCAGAAACAAGGTGTGAACAGATGAGCTGCTGCTATTTTCTCCGTTCGGCATGCTTCGTTGTAGCTCTCTTGCCGGTCGCCGGCTTAGCGGCTTGCTTTGCGCGACTAGCTCTGGGGAGAGAAGGAGATAGCGCCGGAAACCTCGCCTTTTGCCTTCTTCGGCGCTGGAACCTGGTTGCTGCGCCTTCTCTTTGTCCATGTGCACACACACGATTCCTCAGCGAAAACCATGCAGAAACCTTTCCACGAGCACCCAGGGATGTGCACCCAGCACCACGTGCACGCACACGCAGCTAGAGAAAAGCACCTACCTTTTCACACACTGATGCCTAAGCAAACGCGTGGCCACACACACGCACACATCCGCAAGCGCGCCTACTCCCATCTATTGAGAGAAAGACGGACGAGCTCTTTGGTTGCTCTTCACAGGCTTGTCCCTGATCTATAGCTGAGGGCAAACACTTGTGTGCTTGTGGGAGAGCCTGTGTCTTTCCTGGAAGCGTTTGGGAGTTTTGCTCAGACGCGTGTTTCCTCAAGTTCAAGAATCAAGATCTAGGATACCTGCAGACAGGTGCCTGTTTGTGTGGAGACAGTCTGTTTGAAACTGTGTTCCTCAGCGCCCGCTCTTTCTCCCCGTCGCTCCACACGCCTGGGAGTCCCTTTCTTTCTCTCCACAAGCACGTGTGTTGACTTCGTCGCACATGTGCATCTGCACAAGCGTTGAGCTCAGCAGAGCGTGTCTCTTGACACTTGATGTGCGTTGGCTGTGTCTGCCTGCTCCAGTGAAGAGAGAAACGGGAAATCATCTTGGTAGAGGCAACAAAGCAAAAGCGAGGCAGGATTGACATCTGCTCAACAGAGACGGATTCCCTGCGCTGACACAGTTCACAGTTACACGAGAAGCAATCTGAGCGGTCCGTCGACCGGAGACGTGTTTCCCAAGAGGTCGTTTAGCGAGTGAACAGCAGTGTGCGCGACTTTCAGGAGTGTGCCTGGAAAGTGCCAGAATCACCAGGAGCATCTGTGCAAAAGCTGCTGCCTCTGTGACCGCATTGAGGCACGTTCGCGTGTCTGCGAGTATATAGACGGCTCTTTCGCGTTCACTCCGAGGGAAACGGTCCGCTATTGCTTCTGTGCGCACAGACGCGATTCCCTTGTCTCTTGCGAACACAGGGAACTCTGTGCATCCAAATCTACAGGCTAAGGACGCGTCTGCATATGTTTTGGTGAACAATCGAGTGTGCGTGTTCTGACAGCTGCCTCTATGCAGACGTCTCCACAGAGCCACTTCTGAATGCCCCGCAGCCCAGGACTGAATGGATACACTAACAAGTGCACCGGTGTGAGCAACCACATATGCAGAAGGACGTCTTTCATCTCACAGAAGCGCGAACGTCTTGGCGTTCAAGCACATGGCAGAAACAAGGTGTGAACAGATGAGCTGCTGCTATTTTCTCCGTTCGGCATGCTTCGTTGTAGCTCTCTTGCCGGTCGCCGGCTTAGCGGCTTGCTTTGCGCGACTAGCTCTGGGGAGAGAAGGAGATAGCGCCGGAAACCTCGCCTTTTGCCTTCTTCGGCGCTGGAACCTGGTTGCTGCGCCTTCTCTTTGTCCATGTGCACACACACGATTCCTCAGCGAAAACCATGCAGAAACCTTTCCACGAGCACCCAGGGATGTGCACCCAGCACCACGTGCACGCACACGCAGCTAGAGAAAAGCACCTACCTTTTCACACACTGATGCCTAAGCAAACGCGTGGCCACACACACGCACACATCCGCAAGCGCGCCTACTCCCATCTATTGAGAGAAAGACGGACGAGCTCTTTGGTTGCTCTTCACAGGCTTGTCCCTGATCTATAGCTGAGGGCAAACACTTGTGTGCTTGTGGGAGAGCCTGTGTCTTTCCTGGAAGCGTTTGGGAGTTTTGCTCAGACGCGTGTTTCCTCAAGTTCAAGAATCAAGATCTAGGATACCTGCAGACAGGTGCCTGTTTGTGTGGAGACAGTCTGTTTGAAACTGTGTTCCTCAGCGCCCGCTCTTTCTCCCCGTCGCTCCACACGCCTGGGAGTCCCTTTCTTTCTCTCCACAAGCACGTGTGTTGACTTCGTCGCACATGTGCATCTGCACAAGCGTTGAGCTCAGCAGAGCGTGTCTCTTGACACTTGATGTGCGTTGGCTGTGTCTGCCTGCTCCAGTGAAGAGAGAAACGGGAAATCATCTTGGTAGAGGCAACAAAGCAAAAGCGAGGCAGGATTGACATCTGCTCAACAGAGACGGATTCCCTGCGCTGACACAGTTCACAGTTACACGAGAAGCAATCTGAGCGGTCCGTCGACCGGAGACGTGTTTCCCAAGAGGTCGTTTAGCGAGTGAACAGCAGTGTGCGCGACTTTCAGGAGTGTGCCTGGAAAGTGCCAGAATCACCAGGAGCATCTGTGCAAAAGCTGCTGCCTCTGTGACCGCATTGAGGCACGTTCGCGTGTCTGCGAGTATATAGACGGCTCTTTCGCGTTCACTCCGAGGGAAACGGTCCGCTATTGCTTCTGTGCGCACAGACGCGATTCCCTTGTCTCTTGCGAACACAGGGAACTCTGTGCATCCAAATCTACAGGCTAAGGACGCGTCTGCATATGTTTTGGTGAACAATCGAGTGTGCGTGTTCTGACAGCTGCCTCTATGCAGACGTCTCCACAGAGCCACTTCTGAATGCCCCGCAGCCCAGGACTGAATGGATACACTAACAAGTGCACCGGTGTGAGCAACCACATATGCAGAAGGACGTCTTTCATCTCACAGAAGCGCGAACGTCTTGGCGTTCAAGCACATGGCAGAAACAAGGTGTGAACAGATGAGCTGCTGCTATTTTCTCCGTTCGGCATGCTTCGTTGTAGCTCTCTTGCCGGTCGCCGGCTTAGCGGCTTGCTTTGCGCGACTAGCTCTGGGGAGAGAAGGAGATAGCGCCGGAAACCTCGCCTTTTGCCTTCTTCGGCGCTGGAACCTGGTTGCTGCGCCTTCTCTTTGTCCATGTGCACACACACGATTCCTCAGCGAAAACCATGCAGAAACCTTTCCACGAGCACCCAGGGATGTGCACCCAGCACCACGTGCACGCACACGCAGCTAGAGAAAAGCACCTACCTTTTCACACACTGATGCCTAAGCAAACGCGTGGCCACACACACGCACACATCCGCAAGCGCGCCTACTCCCATCTATTGAGGGAAAGACGGACGAGCAACGTCCTGACAGGCTTGAGGGGAAAAACGTCCGTTGACGGTTGGCGTACTGCACGCCCGCCTACGGGGCTGCAGGGGAATCCACATTTGGAAGGTACCTGAAGATGTGTGCCTGTTCTTGGAGCTCCGCTAGTAGGGTAGCAAAGACACTCGTAGGCAGTACTGAATGCTGCTCCGTGCTACTTCTCCTCCGCTGGCAAATGCTTCACAGTCGCCCTAGGAAAGACGTTTAACAATCGATCTCCAAGAGGAACGAAACACATGATGCCATAAGGCGAAAGAATAGCAGGGCATCTCTTCACAGGCTTGTCCCTGATCTATAGCTGAGGGCAAACACTTGTGTGCTTGTGGGAGAGCCTGTGTCTTTCCTGGAAGCGTTTGGGAGTTTTGCTCAGACGCGTGTTTCCTCAAGTTCAAGAATCAAGATCTAGGATACCTGCAGACAGGTGCCTGTTTGTGTGGAGACAGTCTGTTTGAAACTGTGTTCCTCAGCGCCCGCTCTTTCTCCCCGTCGCTCCACACGCCTGGGAGTCCCTTTCTTTCTCTCCACAAGCACGTGTGTTGACTTCGTCGCACATGTGCATCTGCACAAGCGTTGAGCTCAGCAGAGCGTGTCTCTTGACACTAGATGTGCGTTGGCTGTGTCTGCCTGCTCCAGTGAAGAGAGAAACGGGAAATCATCTTGGTAGAGGCAACAAAGCAAAAGCGAGGCAGGATTGACATCTGCTCAACAGAGACGGATTCCCTGCGCTGACACAGTTCACAGTTACACGAGAAGCAATCTGAGCGGTCCGTCGACCGGAGACGTGTTTCCCAAGAGGTCGTTTAGCGAGTGAACAGCAGTGTGCGCGACTTTCAGGAGTGTGCCTGGAAAGTGCCAGAATCACCAGGAGCATCTGTGCAAAAGCTGCTGCCTCTGTGACCGCATTGAGGCACGTTCGCGTGTCTGCGAGTATATAGACGGCTCTTTCGCGTTCACTCCGAGGGAAACGGTCCGCTATTGCTTCTGTGCGCACAGACGCGATTCCCTTGTCTCTTGCGAACACAGGGAACTCTGTGCATCCAAATCTACAGGCTAAGGACGCGTCTGCATATGTTTTGGTGAACAATCGAGTGTGCGTGTTCTGACAGCTGCCTCTATGCAGACGTCTCCACAGAGCCACTTCTGAATGCCCCGCAGCCCAGGACTGAATGGATACACTAACAAGTGCACCGGTGTGAGCAACCACATATGCAGAAGGACGTCTTTCATCTCACAGAAGCGCGAACGTCTTGGCGTTCAAGCACATGGCAGAAACAAGGTGTGAACAGATGAGCTGCTGCTATTTTCTCCGTTCGGCATGCTTCGTTGTAGCTCTCTTGCCGGTCGCCGGCTTAGCGGCTTGCTTTGCGCGACTAGCTCTGGGGAGAGAAGGAGATAGCGCCGGAAACCTCGCCTTTTGCCTTCTTCGGCGCTGGAACCTGGTTGCTGCGCCTTCTCTTTGTCCATGTGCACACACACGATTCCTCAGCGAAAACCATGCAGAAACCTTTCCACGAGCACCCAGGGATGTGCACCCAGCACCACGTGCACGCACACGCAGCTAGAGAAAAGCACCTACCTTTTCACACACTGATGCCTAAGCAAACGCGTGGCCACACACACGCACACATCCGCAAGCGCGCCTACTCCCATCTATTGAGGGAAAGACGGACGAGCTCTTTGGTTGCTCTTCACAGGCTTGTCCCTGATCTATAGCTGAGGGCAAACACTTGTGTGCTTGTGGGAGAGCCTGTGTCTTTCCTGGAAGCGTTTGGGAGTTTTGCTCAGACGCGTGTTTCCTCAAGTTCAAGAATCAAGATCTAGGATACCTGCAGACAGGTGCCTGTTTGTGTGGAGACAGTCTGTTTGAAACTGTGTTCCTCAGCGCCCGCTCTTTCTCCCCGTCGCTCCACACGCCTGGGAGTCCCTTTCTTTCTCTCCACAAGCACGTGTGTTGACTTCGTCGCACATGTGCATCTGCACAAGCGTTGAGCTCAGCAGAGCGTGTCTCTTGACACTTGATGTGCGTTGGCTGTGTCTGCCTGCTCCAGTGAAGAGAGAAACGGGAAATCATCTTGGTAGAGGCAACAAAGCAAAAGCGAGGCAGGATTGACATCTGCTCAACAGAGACGGATTCCCTGCGCTGACACAGTTCACAGTTACACGAGAAGCAATCTGAGCGGTCCGTCGACCGGAGACGTGTTTCCCAAGAGGTCGTTTAGCGAGTGAACAGCAGTGTGCGCGACTTTCAGGAGTGTGCCTGGAAAGTGCCAGAATCACCAGGAGCATCTGTGCAAAAGCTGCTGCCTCTGTGACCGCATTGAGGCACGTTCGCGTGTCTGCGAGTATATAGACGGCTCTTTCGCGTTCACTCCGAGGGAAACGGTCCGCTATTGCTTCTGTGCGCACAGACGCGATTCCCTTGTCTCTTGCGAACACAGGGAACTCTGTGCATCCAAATCTACAGGCTAAGGACGCGTCTGCATATGTTTTGGTGAACAATCGAGTGTGCGTGTTCTGACAGCTGCCTCTATGCAGACGTCTCCACAGAGCCACTTCTGAATGCCCCGCAGCCCAGGACTGAATGGATACACTAACAAGTGCACCGGTGTGAGCAACCACATATGCAGAAGGACGTCTTTCATCTCACAGAAGCGCGAACGTCTTGGCGTTCAAGCACATGGCAGAAACAAGGTGTGAACAGATGAGCTGCTGCTATTTTCTCCGTTCGGCATGCTTCGTTGTAGCTCTCTTGCCGGTCGCCGGCTTAGCGGCTTGCTTTGCGCGACTAGCTCTGGGGAGAGAAGGAGATAGCGCCGGAAACCTCGCCTTTTGCCTTCTTCGGCGCTGGAACCTGGTTGCTGCGCCTTCTCTTTGTCCATGTGCACACACACGATTCCTCAGCGAAAACCATGCAGAAACCTTTCCACGAGCACCCAGGGATGTGCACCCAGCACCACGTGCACGCACATGCAGCTAGAGAAAAGCACCTACCTTTTCACACACTGATGCCTAAGCAAACGCGTGGCCACACACACGCACACATCCGCAAGCGCGCCTACTCCCATCTATTGAGAGAAAGACGGACGAGCTCTTTGGTTGCTCTTCACAGGCTTGTCCCTGATCTATAGCTGAGGGCAAACACTTGTGTGCTTGTGGGAGAGCCTGTGTCTTTCCTGGAAGCGTTTGGGAGTTTTGCTCAGACGCGTGTTTCCTCAAGTTCAAGAATCAAGATCTAGGATACCTGCAGACAGGTGCCTGTTTGTGTGGAGACAGTCTGTTTGAAACTGTGTTCCTCAGCGCCCGCTCTTTCTCCCCGTCGCTCCACACGCCTGGGAGTCCCTTTCTTTCTCTCCACAAGCACGTGTGTTGACTTCGTCGCACATGTGCATCTGCACAAGCGTTGAGCTCAGCAGAGCGTGTCTCTTGACACTTGATGTGCGTTGGCTGTGTCTGCCTGCTCCAGTGAAGAGAGAAACGGGAAATCATCTTGGTAGAGGCAACAAAGCAAAAGCGAGGCAGGATTGACATCTGCTCAACAGAGACGGATTCCCTGCGCTGACACAGTTCACAGTTACACGAGAAGCAATCTGAGCGGTCCGTCGACCGGAGACGTGTTTCCCAAGAGGTCGTTTAGCGAGTGAACAGCAGTGTGCGCGACTTTCAGGAGTGTGCCTGGAAAGTGCCAGAATCACCAGGAGCATCTGTGCAAAAGCTGCTGCCTCTGTGACCGCATTGAGGCACGTTCGCGTGTCTGCGAGTATATAGACGGCTCTTTCGCGTTCACTCCGAGGGAAACGGTCCGCTATTGCTTCTGTGCGCACAGACGCGATTCCCTTGTCTCTTGCGAACACAGGGAACTCTGTGCATCCAAATCTACAGGCTAAGGACGCGTCTGCATATGTTTTGGTGAACAATCGAGTGTGCGTGTTCTGACAGCTGCCTCTATGCAGACGTCTCCACAGAGCCACTTCTGAATGCCCCGCAGCCCAGGACTGAATGGATACACTAACAAGTGCACCGGTGTGAGCAACCACATATGCAGAAGGACGTCTTTCATCTCACAGAAGCGCGAACGTCTTGGCGTTCAAGCACATGGCAGAAACAAGGTGTGAACAGATGAGCTGCTGCTATTTTCTCCGTTCGGCATGCTTCGTTGTAGCTCTCTTGCCGGTCGCCGGCTTAGCGGCTTGCTTTGCGCGACTAGCTCTGGGGAGAGAAGGAGATAGCGCCGGAAACCTCGCCTTTTGCCTTCTTCGGCGCTGGAACCTGGTTGCTGCGCCTTCTCTTTGTCCATGTGCACACACACGATTCCTCAGCGAAAACCATGCAGAAACCTTTCCACGAGCACCCAGGGATGTGCACCCAGCACCACGTGCACGCACACGCAGCTAGAGAAAAGCACCTACCTTTTCACACACTGATGCCTAAGCAAACGCGTGGCCACACACACGCACACATCCGCAAGCGCGCCTACTCCCATCTATTGAGGGAAAGACGGACGAGCAACGTCCTGACAGGCTTGAGGGGAAAAACGTCCGTTGACGGTTGGCGTACTGCACGCCCGCCTACGGGGCTGCAGGGGAATCCACATTTGGAAGGTACCTGAAGATGTGTGCCTGTTCTTGGAGCTCCGCTAGTAGGGTAGCAAAGACACTCGTAGGCAGTACTGAATGCTGCTCCGTGCTACTTCTCCTCCGCTGGCAAATGCTTCACAGTCGCCCTAGGAAAGACGTTTAACAATCGATCTCCAAGAGGAACGAAACACATGATGCCATAAGGCGAAAGAATAGCAGGGCATCTCTTCACAGGCTTGTCCCTGATCTATAGCTGAGGGCAAACACTTGTGTGCTTGTGGGAGAGCCTGTGTCTTTCCTGGAAGCGTTTGGGAGTTTTGCTCAGACGCGTGTTTCCTCAAGTTCAAGAATCAAGATCTAGGATACCTGCAGACAGGTGCCTGTTTGTGTGGAGACAGTCTGTTTGAAACTGTGTTCCTCAGCGCCCGCTCTTTCTCCCCGTCGCTCCACACGCCTGGGAGTCCCTTTCTTTCTCTCCACAAGCACGTGTGTTGACTTCGTCGCACATGTGCATCTGCACAAGCGTTGAGCTCAGCAGAGCGTGTCTCTTGACACTAGATGTGCGTTGGCTGTGTCTGCCTGCTCCAGTGAAGAGAGAAACGGGAAATCATCTTGGTAGAGGCAACAAAGCAAAAGCGAGGCAGGATTGACATCTGCTCAACAGAGACGGATTCCCTGCGCTGACACAGTTCACAGTTACACGAGAAGCAATCTGAGCGGTCCGTCGACCGGAGACGTGTTTCCCAAGAGGTCGTTTAGCGAGTGAACAGCAGTGTGCGCGACTTTCAGGAGTGTGCCTGGAAAGTGCCAGAATCACCAGGAGCATCTGTGCAAAAGCTGCTGCCTCTGTGACCGCATTGAGGCACGTTCGCGTGTCTGCGAGTATATAGACGGCTCTTTCGCGTTCACTCCGAGGGAAACGGTCCGCTATTGCTTCTGTGCGCACAGACGCGATTCCCTTGTCTCTTGCGAACACAGGGAACTCTGTGCATCCAAATCTACAGGCTAAGGACGCGTCTGCATATGTTTTGGTGAACAATCGAGTGTGCGTGTTCTGACAGCTGCCTCTATGCAGACGTCTCCACAGAGCCACTTCTGAATGCCCCGCAGCCCAGGACTGAATGGATACACTAACAAGTGCACCGGTGTGAGCAACCACATATGCAGAAGGACGTCTTTCATCTCACAGAAGCGCGAACGTCTTGGCGTTCAAGCACATGGCAGAAACAAGGTGTGAACAGATGAGCTGCTGCTATTTTCTCCGTTCGGCATGCTTCGTTGTAGCTCTCTTGCCGGTCGCCGGCTTAGCGGCTTGCTTTGCGCGACTAGCTCTGGGGAGAGAAGGAGATAGCGCCGGAAACCTCGCCTTTTGCCTTCTTCGGCGCTGGAACCTGGTTGCTGCGCCTTCTCTTTGTCCATGTGCACACACACGATTCCTCAGCGAAAACCATGCAGAAACCTTTCCACGAGCACCCAGGGATGTGCACCCAGCACCACGTGCACGCACACGCAGCTAGAGAAAAGCACCTACCTTTTCACACACTGATGCCTAAGCAAACGCGTGGCCACACACACGCACACATCCGCAAGCGCGCCTACTCCCATCTATTGAGGGAAAGACGGACGAGCAACGTCCTGACAGGCTTGAGGGGAAAAACGTCCGTTGACGGTTGGCGTACTGCACGCCCGCCTACGGGGCTGCAGGGGAATCCACATTTGGAAGGTACCTGAAGATGTGTGCCTGTTCTTGGAGCTCCGCTAGTAGGGTAGCAAAGACACTCGTAGGCAGTACTGAATGCTGCTCCGTGCTACTTCTCCTCCGCTGGCAAATGCTTCACAGTCGCCCGAGGAAAGACGTTTAACAATCGATCTCCAAGAGGAACGAAACACATGATGCCATAAGGCGAAAGAATAGCAGGGCATCTCTTCACAGGCTTGTCCCTGATCTATAGCTGAGGGCAAACACTTGTGTGCTTGTGGGAGAGCCTGTGTCTTTCCTGGAAGCGTTTGGGAGTTTTGCTCAGACGCGTGTTTCCTCAAGTTCAAGAATCAAGATCTAGGATACCTGCAGACAGGTGCCTGTTTGTGTGGAGACAGTCTGTTTGAAACTGTGTTCCTCAGCGCCCGCTCTTTCTCCCCGTCGCTCCACACGCCTGGGAGTCCCTTTCTTTCTCTCCACAAGCACGTGTGTTGACTTCGTCGCACATGTGCATCTGCACAAGCGTTGAGCTCAGCAGAGCGTGTCTCTTGACACTTGATGTGCGTTGGCTGTGTCTGCCTGCTCCAGTGAAGAGAGAAACGGGAAATCATCTTGGTAGAGGCAACAAAGCAAAAGCGAGGCAGGATCGACATCTGCTCAACAGAGACGGATTCCCTGCGCTGACACAGTTCACAGTTACACGAGAAGCAATCTGAGCGGTCCGTCGACCGGAGACGTGTTTCCCAAGAGGTCGTTTAGCGAGTGAACAGCAGTGTGCGCGACTTTCAGGAGTGTGCCTGGAAAGTGCCAGAATCACCAGGAGCATCTGTGCAAAAGCTGCTGCCTCTGTGACCGCATTGAGGCACGTTCGCGTGTCTGCGAGTATATAGACGGCTCTTTCGCGTTCACTCCGAGGGAAACGGTCCGCTATTGCTTCTGTGCGCACAGACGCGATTCCCTTGTCTCTTGCGAACACAGGGAACTCTGTGCATCCAAATCTACAGGCTAAGGACGCGTCTGCATATGTTTTGGTGAACAATCGAGTGTGCGTGTTCTGACAGCTGCCTCTATGCAGACGTCTCCACAGAGCCACTTCTGAATGCCCCGCAGCCCAGGACTGAATGGATACACTAACAAGTGCACCGGTGTGAGCAACCACATATGCAGAAGGACGTCTTTCATCTCACAGAAGCGCGAACGTCTTGGCGTTCAAGCACATGGCAGAAACAAGGTGTGAACAGATGAGCTGCTGCTATTTTCTCCGTTCGGCATGCTTCGTTGTAGCTCTCTTGCCGGTCGCCGGCTTAGCGGCTTGCTTTGCGCGACTAGCTCTGGGGAGAGAAGGAGATAGCGCCGGAAACCTCGCCTTTTGCCTTCTTCGGCGCTGGAACCTGGTTGCTGCGCCTTCTCTTTGTCCATGTGCACACACACGATTCCTCAGCGAAAACCATGCAGAAACCTTTCCACGAGCACCCAGGGATGTGCACCCAGCACCACGTGCACGCACACGCAGCTAGAGAAAAGCACCTACCTTTTCACACACTGATGCCTAAGCAAACGCGTGGCCACACACACGCACACATCCGCAAGCGCGCCTACTCCCATCTATTGAGAGAAAGACGGACGAGCTCTTTGGTTGCTCTTCACAGGCTTGTCCCTGATCTATAGCTGAGGGCAAACACTTGTGTGCTTGTGGGAGAGCCTGTGTCTTTCCTGGAAGCGTTTGGGAGTTTTGCTCAGACGCGTGTTTCCTCAAGTTCAAGAATCAAGATCTAGGATACCTGCAGACAGGTGCCTGTTTGTGTGGAGACAGTCTGTTTGAAACTGTGTTCCTCAGCGCCCGCTCTTTCTCCCCGTCGCTCCACACGCCTGGGAGTCCCTTTCTTTCTCTCCACAAGCACGTGTGTTGACTTCGTCGCACATGTGCATCTGCACAAGCGTTGAGCTCAGCAGAGCGTGTCTCTTGACACTTGATGTGCGTTGGCTGTGTCTGCCTGCTCCAGTGAAGAGAGAAACGGGAAATCATCTTGGTAGAGGCAACAAAGCAAAAGCGAGGCAGGATCGACATCTGCTCAACAGAGACGGATTCCCTGCGCTGACACAGTTCACAGTTACACGAGAAGCAATCTGAGCGGTCCGTCGACCGGAGACGTGTTTCCCAAGAGGTCGTTTAGCGAGTGAACAGCAGTGTGCGCGACTTTCAGGAGTGTGCCTGGAAAGTGCCAGAATCACCAGGAGCATCTGTGCAAAAGCTGCTGCCTCTGTGACCGCATTGAGGCACGTTCGCGTGTCTGCGAGTATATAGACGGCTCTTTCGCGTTCACTCCGAGGGAAACGGTCCGCTATTGCTTCTGTGCGCACAGACGCGATTCCCTTGTCTCTTGCGAACACAGGGAACTCTGTGCATCCAAATCTACAGGCTAAGGACGCGTCTGCATATGTTTTGGTGAACAATCGAGTGTGCGTGTTCTGACAGCTGCCTCTATGCAGACGTCTCCACAGAGCCACTTCTGAATGCCCCGCAGCCCAGGACTGAATGGATACACTAACAAGTGCACCGGTGTGAGCAACCACATATGCAGAAGGACGTCTTTCATCTCACAGAAGCGCGAACGTCTTGGCGTTCAAGCACATGGCAGAAACAAGGTGTGAACAGATGAGCTGCTGCTATTTTCTCCGTTCGGCATGCTTCGTTGTAGCTCTCTTGCCGGTCGCCGGCTTAGCGGCTTGCTTTGCGCGACTAGCTCTGGGGAGAGAAGGAGATAGCGCCGGAAACCTCGCCTTTTGCCTTCTTCGGCGCTGGAACCTGGTTGCTGCGCCTTCTCTTTGTCCATGTGCACACACACGATTCCTCAGCGAAAACCATGCAGAAACCTTTCCACGAGCACCCAGGGATGTGCACCCAGCACCACGTGCACGCACACGCAGCTAGAGAAAAGCACCTACCTTTTCACACACTGATGCCTAAGCAAACGCGTGGCCACACACACGCACACATCCGCAAGCGCGCCTACTCCCATCTATTGAGAGAAAGACGGACGAGCTCTTTGGTTGCTCTTCACAGGCTTGTCCCTGATCTATAGCTGAGGGCAAACACTTGTGTGCTTGTGGGAGAGCCTGTGTCTTTCCTGGAAGCGTTTGGGAGTTTTGCTCAGACGCGTGTTTCCTCAAGTTCAAGAATCAAGATCTAGGATACCTGCAGACAGGTGCCTGTTTGTGTGGAGACAGTCTGTTTGAAACTGTGTTCCTCAGCGCCCGCTCTTTCTCCCCGTCGCTCCACACGCCTGGGAGTCCCTTTCTTTCTCTCCACAAGCACGTGTGTTGACTTCGTCGCACATGTGCATCTGCACAAGCGTTGAGCTCAGCAGAGCGTGTCTCTTGACACTTGATGTGCGTTGGCTGTGTCTGCCTGCTCCAGTGAAGAGAGAAACGGGAAATCATCTTGGTAGAGGCAACAAAGCAAAAGCGAGGCAGGATTGACATCTGCTCAACAGAGACGGATTCCCTGCGCTGACACAGTTCACAGTTACACGAGAAGCAATCTGAGCGGTCCGTCGACCGGAGACGTGTTTCCCAAGAGGTCGTTTAGCGAGTGAACAGCAGTGTGCGCGACTTTCAGGAGTGTGCCTGGAAAGTGCCAGAATCACCAGGAGCATCTGTGCAAAAGCTGCTGCCTCTGTGACCGCATTGAGGCACGTTCGCGTGTCTGCGAGTATATAGACGGCTCTTTCGCGTTCACTCCGAGGGAAACGGTCCGCTATTGCTTCTGTGCGCACAGACGCGATTCCCTTGTCTCTTGCGAACACAGGGAACTCTGTGCATCCAAATCTACAGGCTAAGGACGCGTCTGCATATGTTTTGGTGAACAATCGAGTGTGCGTGTTCTGACAGCTGCCTCTATGCAGACGTCTCCACAGAGCCACTTCTGAATGCCCCGCAGCCCAGGACTGAATGGATACACTAACAAGTGCACCGGTGTGAGCAACCACATATGCAGAAGGACGTCTTTCATCTCACAGAAGCGCGAACGTCTTGGCGTTCAAGCACATGGCAGAAACAAGGTGTGAACAGATGAGCTGCTGCTATTTTCTCCGTTCGGCATGCTTCGTTGTAGCTCTCTTGCCGGTCGCCGGCTTAGCGGCTTGCTTTGCGCGACTAGCTCTGGGGAGAGAAGGAGATAGCGCCGGAAACCTCGCCTTTTGCCTTCTTCGGCGCTGGAACCTGGTTGCTGCGCCTTCTCTTTGTCCATGTGCACACACACGATTCCTCAGCGAAAACCATGCAGAAACCTTTCCACGAGCACCCAGGGATGTGCACCCAGCACCACGTGCACGCACACGCAGCTAGAGAAAAGCACCTACCTTTTCACACACTGATGCCTAAGCAAACGCGTGGCCACACACACGCACACATCCGCAAGCGCGCCTACTCCCATCTATTGAGGGAAAGACGGACGAGCAACGTCCTGACAGGCTTGAGGGGAAAAACGTCCGTTGACGGTTGGCGTACTGCACGCCCGCCTACGGGGCTGCAGGGGAATCCACATTTGGAAGGTACCTGAAGATGTGTGCCTGTTCTTGGAGCTCCGCTAGTAGGGTAGCAAAGACACTCGTAGGCAGTACTGAATGCTGCTCCGTGCTACTTCTCCTCCGCTGGCAAATGCTTCACAGTCGCCCTAGGAAAGACGTTTAACAATCGATCTCCAAGAGGAACGAAACACATGATGCCATAAGGCGAAAGAATAGCAGGGCATCTCTTCACAGGCTTGTCCCTGATCTATAGCTGAGGGCAAACACTTGTGTGCTTGTGGGAGAGCCTGTGTCTTTCCTGGAAGCGTTTGGGAGTTTTGCTCAGACGCGTGTTTCCTCAAGTTCAAGAATCAAGATCTAGGATACCTGCAGACAGGTGCCTGTTTGTGTGGAGACAGTCTGTTTGAAACTGTGTTCCTCAGCGCCCGCTCTTTCTCCCCGTCGCTCCACACGCCTGGGAGTCCCTTTCTTTCTCTCCACAAGCACGTGTGTTGACTTCGTCGCACATGTGCATCTGCACAAGCGTTGAGCTCAGCAGAGCGTGTCTCTTGACACTTGATGTGCGTTGGCTGTGTCTGCCTGCTCCAGTGAAGAGAGAAACGGGAAATCATCTTGGTAGAGGCAACAAAGCAAAAGCGAGGCAGGATTGACATCTGCTCAACAGAGACGGATTCCCTGCGCTGACACAGTTCACAGTTACACGAGAAGCAATCTGAGCGGTCCGTCGACCGGAGACGTGTTTCCCAAGAGGTCGTTTAGCGAGTGAACAGCAGTGTGCGCGACTTTCAGGAGTGTGCCTGGAAAGTGCCAGAATCACCAGGAGCATCTGTGCAAAAGCTGCTGCCTCTGTGACCGCATTGAGGCACGTTCGCGTGTCTGCGAGTATATAGACGGCTCTTTCGCGTTCACTCCGAGGGAAACGGTCCGCTATTGCTTCTGTGCGCACAGACGCGATTCCCTTGTCTCTTGCGAACACAGGGAACTCTGTGCATCCAAATCTACAGGCTAAGGACGCGTCTGCATATGTTTTGGTGAACAATCGAGTGTGCGTGTTCTGACAGCTGCCTCTATGCAGACGTCTCCACAGAGCCACTTCTGAATGCCCCGCAGCCCAGGACTGAATGGATACACTAACAAGTGCACCGGTGTGAGCAACCACATATGCAGAAGGACGTCTTTCATCTCACAGAAGCGCGAACGTCTTGGCGTTCAAGCACATGGCAGAAACAAGGTGTGAACAGATGAGCTGCTGCTATTTTCTCCGTTCGGCATGCTTCGTTGTAGCTCTCTTGCCGGTCGCCGGCTTAGCGGCTTGCTTTGCGCGACTAGCTCTGGGGAGAGAAGGAGATAGCGCCGGAAACCTCGCCTTTTGCCTTCTTCGGCGCTGGAACCTGGTTGCTGCGCCTTCTCTTTGTCCATGTGCACACACACGATTCCTCAGCGAAAACCATGCAGAAACCTTTCCACGAGCACCCAGGGATGTGCACCCAGCACCACGTGCACGCACACGCAGCTAGAGAAAAGCACCTACCTTTTCACACACTGATGCCTAAGCAAACGCGTGGCCACACACACGCACACATCCGCAAGCGCGCCTACTCCCATCTATTGAGGGAAAGACGGACGAGCTCTTTGGTTGCTCTTCACAGGCTTGTCCCTGATCTATAGCTGAGGGCAAACACTTGTGTGCTTGTGGGAGAGCCTGTGTCTTTCCTGGAAGCGTTTGGGAGTTTTGCTCAGACGCGTGTTTCCTCAAGTTCAAGAATCAAGATCTAGGATACCTGCAGACAGGTGCCTGTTTGTGTGGAGACAGTCTGTTTGAAACTGTGTTCCTCAGCGCCCGCTCTTTCTCCCCGTCGCTCCACACGCCTGGGAGTCCCTTTCTTTCTCTCCACAAGCACGTGTGTTGACTTCGTCGCACATGTGCATCTGCACAAGCGTTGAGCTCAGCAGAGCGTGTCTCTTGACACTTGATGTGCGTTGGCTGTGTCTGCGTGCTCCAGTGAAGAGAGAAACGGGAAATCATCTTGGTAGAGGCAACAAAGCAAAAGCGAGGCAGGATTGACATCTGCTCAACAGAGACGGATTCCCTGCGCTGACACAGTTCACAGTTACACGAGAAGCAATCTGAGCGGTCCGTCGACCGGAGACGTGTTTCCCAAGAGGTCGTTTAGCGAGTGAACAGCAGTGTGCGCGACTTTCAGGAGTGTGCCTGGAAAGTGCCAGAATCACCAGGAGCATCTGTGCAAAAGCTGCTGCCTCTGTGACCGCATTGAGGCACGTTCGCGTGTCTGCGAGTATATAGACGGCTCTTTCGCGTTCACTCCGAGGGAAACGGTCCGCTATTGCTTCTGTGCGCACAGACGCGATTCCCTTGTCTCTTGCGAACACAGGGAACTCTGTGCATCCAAATCTACAGGCTAAGGACGCGTCTGCATATGTTTTGGTGAACAATCGAGTGTGCGTGTTCTGACAGCTGCCTCTATGCAGACGTCTCCACAGAGCCACTTCTGAATGCCCCGCAGCCCAGGACTGAATGGATACACTAACAAGTGCACCGGTGTGAGCAACCACATATGCAGAAGGACGTCTTTCATCTCACAGAAGCGCGAACGTCTTGGCGTTCAAGCACATGGCAGAAACAAGGTGTGAACAGATGAGCTGCTGCTATTTTCTCCGTTCGGCATGCTTCGTTGTAGCTCTCTTGCCGGTCGCCGGCTTAGCGGCTTGCTTTGCGCGACTAGCTCTGGGGAGAGAAGGAGATAGCGCCGGAAACCTCGCCTTTTGCCTTCTTCGGCGCTGGAACCTGGTTGCTGCGCCTTCTCTTTGTCCATGTGCACACACACGATTCCTCAGCGAAAACCATGCAGAAACCTTTCCACGAGCACCCAGGGATGTGCACCCAGCACCACGTGCACGCACACGCAGCTAGAGAAAAGCACCTACCTTTTCACACACTGATGCCTAAGCAAACGCGTGGCCACACACACGCACACATCCGCAAGCGCGCCTACTCCCATCTATTGAGGGAAAGACGGACGAGCAACGTCCTGACAGGCTTGAGGGGAAAAACGTCCGTTGACGGTTGGCGTACTGCACGCCCGCCTACGGGGCTGCAGGGGAATCCACATTTGGAAGGTACCTGAAGATGTGTGCCTGTTCTTGGAGCTCCGCTAGTAGGGTAGCAAAGACACTCGTAGGCAGTACTGAATGCTGCTCCGTGCTACTTCTCCTCCGCTGGCAAATGCTTCACAGTCGCCCTAGGAAAGACGTTTAACAATCGATCTCCAAGAGGAACGAAACACATGATGCCATAAGGCGAAAGAATAGCAGGGCATCTCTTCACAGGCTTGTCCCTGATCTATAGCTGAGGGCAAACACTTGTGTGCTTGTGGGAGAGCCTGTGTCTTTCCTGGAAGCGTTTGGGAGTTTTGCTCAGACGCGTGTTTCCTCAAGTTCAAGAATCAAGATCTAGGATACCTGCAGACAGGTGCCTGTTTGTGTGGAGACAGTCTGTTTGAAACTGTGTTCCTCAGCGCCCGCTCTTTCTCCCCGTCGCTCCACACGCCTGGGAGTCCCTTTCTTTCTCTCCACAAGCACGTGTGTTGACTTCGTCGCACATGTGCATCTGCACAAGCGTTGAGCTCAGCAGAGCGTGTCTCTTGACACTTGATGTGCGTTGGCTGTGTCTGCCTGCTCCAGTGAAGAGAGAAACGGGAAATCATCTTGGTAGAGGCAACAAAGCAAAAGCGAGGCAGGATCGACATCTGCTCAACAGAGACGGATTCCCTGCGCTGACACAGTTCACAGTTACACGAGAAGCAATCTGAGCGGTCCGTCGACCGGAGACGTGTTTCCCAAGAGGTCGTTTAGCGAGTGAACAGCAGTGTGCGCGACTTTCAGGAGTGTGCCTGGAAAGTGCCAGAATCACCAGGAGCATCTGTGCAAAAGCTGCTGCCTCTGTGACCGCATTGAGGCACGTTCGCGTGTCTGCGAGTATATAGACGGCTCTTTCGCGTTCACTCCGAGGGAAACGGTCCGCTATTGCTTCTGTGCGCACAGACGCGATTCCCTTGTCTCTTGCGAACACAGGGAACTCTGTGCATCCAAATCTACAGGCTAAGGACGCGTCTGCATATGTTTTGGTGAACAATCGAGTGTGCGTGTTCTGACAGCTGCCTCTATGCAGACGTCTCCACAGAGCCACTTCTGAATGCCCCGCAGCCCAGGACTGAATGGATACACTAACAAGTGCACCGGTGTGAGCAACCACATATGCAGAAGGACGTCTTTCATCTCACAGAAGCGCGAACGTCTTGGCGTTCAAGCACATGGCAGAAACAAGGTGTGAACAGATGAGCTGCTGCTATTTTCTCCGTTCGGCATGCTTCGTTGTAGCTCTCTTGCCGGTCGCCGGCTTAGCGGCTTGCTTTGCGCGACTAGCTCTGGGGAGAGAAGGAGATAGCGCCGGAAACCTCGCCTTTTGCCTTCTTCGGCGCTGGAACCTGGTTGCTGCGCCTTCTCTTTGTCCATGTGCACACACACGATTCCTCAGCGAAAACCATGCAGAAACCTTTCCACGAGCACCCAGGGATGTGCACCCAGCACCACGTGCACGCACACGCAGCTAGAGAAAAGCACCTACCTTTTCACACACTGATGCCTAAGCAAACGCGTGGCCACACACACGCACACATCCGCAAGCGCGCCTACTCCCATCTATTGAGGGAAAGACGGACGAGCAACGTCCTGACAGGCTTGAGGGGAAAAACGTCCGTTGACGGTTGGCGTACTGCACGCCCGCCTACGGGGCTGCAGGGGAATCCACATTTGGAAGGTACCTGAAGATGTGTGCCTGTTCTTGGAGCTCCGCTAGTAGGGTAGCAAAGACACTCGTAGGCAGTACTGAATGCTGCTCCGTGCTACTTCTCCTCCGCTGGCAAATGCTTCACAGTCGCCCTAGGAAAGACGTTTAACAATCGATCTCCAAGAGGAACGAAACACATGATGCCATAAGGCGAAAGAATAGCAGGGCATCTCTTCACAGGCTTGTCCCTGATCTATAGCTGAGGGCAAACACTTGTGTGCTTGTGGGAGAGCCTGTGTCTTTCCTGGAAGCGTTTGGGAGTTTTGCTCAGACGCGTGTTTCCTCAAGTTCAAGAATCAAGATCTAGGATACCTGCAGACAGGTGCCTGTTTGTGTGGAGACAGTCTGTTTGAAACTGTGTTCCTCAGCGCCCGCTCTTTCTCCCCGTCGCTCCACACGCCTGGGAGTCCCTTTCTTTCTCTCCACAAGCACGTGTGTTGACTTCGTCGCACATGTGCATCTGCACAAGCGTTGAGCTCAGCAGAGCGTGTCTCTTGACACTTGATGTGCGTTGGCTGTGTCTGCCTGCTCCAGTGAAGAGAGAAACGGGAAATCATCTTGGTAGAGGCAACAAAGCAAAAGCGAGGCAGGATTGACATCTGCTCAACAGAGACGGATTCCCTGCGCTGACACAGTTCACAGTTACACGAGAAGCAATCTGAGCGGTCCGTCGACCGGAGACGTGTTTCCCAAGAGGTCGTTTAGCGAGTGAACAGCAGTGTGCGCGACTTTCAGGAGTGTGCCTGGAAAGTGCCAGAATCACCAGGAGCATCTGTGCAAAAGCTGCTGCCTCTGTGACCGCATTGAGGCACGTTCGCGTGTCTGCGAGTATATAGACGGCTCTTTCGCGTTCACTCCGAGGGAAACGGTCCGCTATTGCTTCTGTGCGCACAGACGCGATTCCCTTGTCTCTTGCGAACACAGGGAACTCTGTGCATCCAAATCTACAGGCTAAGGACGCGTCTGCATATGTTTTGGTGAACAATCGAGTGTGCGTGTTCTGACAGCTGCCTCTATGCAGACGTCTCCACAGAGCCACTTCTGAATGCCCCGCAGCCCAGGACTGAATGGATACACTAACAAGTGCACCGGTGTGAGCAACCACATATGCAGAAGGACGTCTTTCATCTCACAGAAGCGCGAACGTCTTGGCGTTCAAGCACATGGCAGAAACAAGGTGTGAACAGATGAGCTGCTGCTATTTTCTCCGTTCGGCATGCTTCGTTGTAGCTCTCTTGCCGGTCGCCGGCTTAGCGGCTTGCTTTGCGCGACTAGCTCTGGGGAGAGAAGGAGATAGCGCCGGAAACCTCGCCTTTTGCCTTCTTCGGCGCTGGAACCTGGTTGCTGCGCCTTCTCTTTGTCCATGTGCACACACACGATTCCTCAGCGAAAACCATGCAGAAACCTTTCCACGAGCACCCAGGGATGTGCACCCAGCACCACGTGCACGCACACGCAGCTAGAGAAAAGCACCTACCTTTTCACACACTGATGCCTAAGCAAACGCGTGGCCACACACACGCACACATCCGCAAGCGCGCCTACTCCCATCTATTGAGGGAAAGACGGACGAGCTCTTTGGTTGCTCTTCACAGGCTTGTCCCTGATCTATAGCTGAGGGCAAACACTTGTGTGCTTGTGGGAGAGCCTGTGTCTTTCCTGGAAGCGTTTGGGAGTTTTGCTCAGACGCGTGTTTCCTCAAGTTCAAGAATCAAGATCTAGGATACCTGCAGACAGGTGCCTGTTTGTGTGGAGACAGTCTGTTTGAAACTGTGTTCCTCAGCGCCCGCTCTTTCTCCCCGTCGCTCCACACGCCTGGGAGTCCCTTTCTTTCTCTCCACAAGCACGTGTGTTGACTTCGTCGCACATGTGCATCTGCACAAGCGTTGAATTCAGCAGAGCGTGTCTCTTGACACTTGATGTGCGTTGGCTGTGTCTGCCTGCTCCAGTGAAGAGAGAAACGGGAAATCATCTTGGTAGAGGCAACAAAGCAAAAGCGAGGCAGGATTGACATCTGCTCAACAGAGACGGATTCCCTGCGCTGACACAGTTCACAGTTACACGAGAAGCAATCTGAGCGGTCCGTCGACCGGAGACGTGTTTCCCAAGAGGTCGTTTAGCGAGTGAACAGCAGTGTGCGCGACTTTCAGGAGTGTGCCTGGAAAGTGCCAGAATCACCAGGAGCATCTGTGCAAAAGCTGCTGCCTCTGTGACCGCATTGAGGCACGTTCGCGTGTCTGCGAGTATATAGACGGCTCTTTCGCGTTCACTCCGAGGGAAACGGTCCGCTATTGCTTCTGTGCGCACAGACGCGATTCCCTTGTCTCTTGCGAACACAGGGAACTCTGTGCATCCAAATCTACAGGCTAAGGACGCGTCTGCATATGTTTTGGTGAACAATCGAGTGTGCGTGTTCTGACAGCTGCCTCTATGCAGACGTCTCCACAGAGCCACTTCTGAATGCCCCGCAGCCCAGGACTGAATGGATACACTAACAAGTGCACCGGTGTGAGCAACCACATATGCAGAAGGACGTCTTTCATCTCACAGAAGCGCGAACGTCTTGGCGTTCAAGCACATGGCAGAAACAAGGTGTGAACAGATGAGCTGCTGCTATTTTCTCCGTTCGGCATGCTTCGTTGTAGCTCTCTTGCCGGTCGCCGGCTTAGCGGCTTGCTTTGCGCGACTAGCTCTGGGGAGAGAAGGAGATAGCGCCGGAAACCTCGCCTTTTGCCTTCTTCGGCGCTGGAACCTGGTTGCTGCGCCTTCTCTTTGTCCATGTGCACACACACGATTCCTCAGCGAAAACCATGCAGAAACCTTTCCACGAGCACCCAGGGATGTGCACCCAGCACCACGTGCACGCACACGCAGCTAGAGAAAAGCACCTACCTTTTCACACACTGATGCCTAAGCAAACGCGTGGCCACACACACGCACACATCCGCAAGCGCGCCTACTCCCATCTATTGAGGGAAAGACGGACGAGCAACGTCCTGACAGGCTTGAGGGGAAAAACGTCCGTTGACGGTTGGCGTACTGCACGCCCGCCTACGGGGCTGCAGGGGAATCCACATTTGGAAGGTACCTGAAGATGTGTGCCTGTTCTTGGAGCTCCGCTAGTAGGGTAGCAAAGACACTCGTAGGCAGTACTGAATGCTGCTCCGTGCTACTTCTCCTCCGCTGGCAAATGCTTCACAGTCGCCCGAGGAAAGACGTTTAACAATCGATCTCCAAGAGGAACGAAACACATGATGCCATAAGGCGAAAGAATAGCAGGGCATCTCTTCACAGGCTTGTCCCTGATCTATAGCTGAGGGCAAACACTTGTGTGCTTGTGGGAGAGCCTGTGTCTTTCCTGGAAGCGTTTGGGAGTTTTGCTCAGACGCGTGTTTCCTCAAGTTCAAGAATCAAGATCTAGGATACCTGCAGACAGGTGCCTGTTTGTGTGGAGACAGTCTGTTTGAAACTGTGTTCCTCAGCGCCCGCTCTTTCTCCCCGTCGCTCCACACGCCTGGGAGTCCCTTTCTTTCTCTCCACAAGCACGTGTGTTGACTTCGTCGCACATGTGCATCTGCACAAGCGTTGAGCTCAGCAGAGCGTGTCTCTTGACACTTGATGTGCGTTGGCTGTGTCTGCCTGCTCCAGTGAAGAGAGAAACGGGAAATCATCTTGGTAGAGGCAACAAAGCAAAAGCGAGGCAGGATTGACATCTGCTCAACAGAGACGGATTCCCTGCGCTGACACAGTTCACAGTTACACGAGAAGCAATCTGAGCGGTCCGTCGACCGGAGACGTGTTTCCCAAGAGGTCGTTTAGCGAGTGAACAGCAGTGTGCGCGACTTTCAGGAGTGTGCCTGGAAAGTGCCAGAATCACCAGGAGCATCTGTGCAAAAGCTGCTGCCTCTGTGACCGCATTGAGGCACGTTCCCGTGTCTGCGAGTATATAGACGGCTCTTTCGCGTTCACTCCGAGGGAAACGGTCCGCTATTGCTTCTGTGCGCACAGACGCGATTCCCTTGTCTCTTGCGAACACAGGGAACTCTGTGCATCCAAATCTACAGGCTAAGGACGCGTCTGCATATGTTTTGGTGAACAATCGAGTGTGCGTGTTCTGACAGCTGCCTCTATGCAGACGTCTCCACAGAGCCACTTCTGAATGCCCCGCAGCCCAGGACTGAATGGATACACTAACAAGTGCACCGGTGTGAGCAACCACATATGCAGAAGGACGTCTTTCATCTCACAGAAGCGCGAACGTCTTGGCGTTCAAGCACATGGCAGAAACAAGGTGTGAACAGATGAGCTGCTGCTATTTTCTCCGTTCGGCATGCTTCGTTGTAGCTCTCTTGCCGGTCGCCGGCTTAGCGGCTTGCTTTGCGCGACTAGCTCTGGGGAGAGAAGGAGATAGCGCCGGAAACCTCGCCTTTTGCCTTCTTCGGCGCTGGAACCTGGTTGCTGCGCCTTCTCTTTGTCCATGTGCACACACACGATTCCTCAGCGAAAACCATGCAGAAACCTTTCCACGAGCACCCAGGGATGTGCACCCAGCACCACGTGCACGCACACGCAGCTAGAGAAAAGCACCTACCTTTTCACACACTGATGCCTAAGCAAACGCGTGGCCACACACACGCACACATCCGCAAGCGCGCCTACTCCCATCTATTGAGGGAAAGACGGACGAGCAACGTCCTGACAGGCTTGAGGGGAAAAACGTCCGTTGACGGTTGGCGTACTGCACGCCCGCCTACGGGGCTGCAGGGGAATCCACATTTGGAAGGTACCTGAAGATGTGTGCCTGTTCTTGGAGCTCCGCTAGTAGGGTAGCAAAGACACTCGTAGGCAGTACTGAATGCTGCTCCGTGCTACTTCTCCTCCGCTGGCAAATGCTTCACAGTCGCCCTAGGAAAGACGTTTAACAATCGATCTCCAAGAGGAACGAAACACATGATGCCATAAGGCGAAAGAATAGCAGGGCATCTCTTCACAGGCTTGTCCCTGATCTATAGCTGAGGGCAAACACTTGTGTGCTTGTGGGAGAGCCTGTGTCTTTCCTGGAAGCGTTTGGGAGTTTTGCTCAGACGCGTGTTTCCTCAAGTTCAAGAATCAAGATCTAGGATACCTGCAGACAGGTGCCTGTTTGTGTGGAGACAGTCTGTTTGAAACTGTGTTCCTCAGCGCCCGCTCTTTCTCCCCGTCGCTCCACACGCCTGGGAGTCCCTTTCTTTCTCTCCACAAGCACGTGTGTTGACTTCGTCGCACATGTGCATCTGCACAAGCGTTGAGCTCAGCAGAGCGTGTCTCTTGACACTTGATGTGCGTTGGCTGTGTCTGCCTGCTCCAGTGAAGAGAGAAACGGGAAATCATCTTGGTAGAGGCAACAAAGCAAAAGCGAGGCAGGATTGACATCTGCTCAACAGAGACGGATTCCCTGCGCTGACACAGTTCACAGTTACACGAGAAGCAATCTGAGCGGTCCGTCGACCGGAGACGTGTTTCCCAAGAGGTCGTTT
Source organism: Patagioenas fasciata (assembly GCF_037038585.1). Taxonomy (NCBI): domain Eukaryota; kingdom Metazoa; phylum Chordata; class Aves; order Columbiformes; family Columbidae; genus Patagioenas; species Patagioenas fasciata. The sequence continues at coordinate 125,681 of NW_027288571.1, read as the reverse complement.
AGCGAGTGAACAGCAGTGTGCGCGACTTTCAGGAGTGTGCCTGGAAAGTGCCAGAATCACCAGGAGCATCTGTGCAAAAGCTGCTGCCTCTGTGACCGCATTGAGGCACGTTCCCGTGTCTGCGAGTATATAGACGGCTCTTTCGCGTTCACTCCGAGGGAAACGGTCCGCTATTGCTTCTGTGCGCACAGACGCGATTCCCTTGTCTCTTGCGAACACAGGGAACTCTGTGCATCCAAATCTACAGGCTAAGGACGCGTCTGCATATGTTTTGGTGAACAATCGAGTGTGCGTGTTCTGACAGCTGCCTCTATGCAGACGTCTCCACAGAGCCACTTCTGAATGCCCCGCAGCCCAGGACTGAATGGATACACTAACAAGTGCACCGGTGTGAGCAACCACATATGCAGAAGGACGTCTTTCATCTCACAGAAGCGCGAACGTCTTGGCGTTCAAGCACATGGCAGAAACAAGGTGTGAACAGATGAGCTGCTGCTATTTTCTCCGTTCGGCATGCTTCGTTGTAGCTCTCTTGCCGGTCGCCGGCTTAGCGGCTTGCTTTGCGCGACTAGCTCTGGGGAGAGAAGGAGATAGCGCCGGAAACCTCGCCTTTTGCCTTCTTCGGCGCTGGAACCTGGTTGCTGCGCCTTCTCTTTGTCCATGTGCACACACACGATTCCTCAGCGAAAACCATGCAGAAACCTTTCCACGAGCACCCAGGGATGTGCACCCAGCACCACGTGCACGCACACGCAGCTAGAGAAAAGCACCTACCTTTTCACACACTGATGCCTAAGCAAACGCGTGGCCACACACACGCACACATCCGCAAGCGCGCCTACTCCCATCTATTGAGGGAAAGACGGACGAGCAACGTCCTGACAGGCTTGAGGGGAAAAACGTCCGTTGACGGTTGGCGTACTGCACGCCCGCCTACGGGGCTGCAGGGGAATCCACATTTGGAAGGTACCTGAAGATGTGTGCCTGTTCTTGGAGCTCCGCTAGTAGGGTAGCAAAGACACTCGTAGGCAGTACTGAATGCTGCTCCGTGCTACTTCTCCTCCGCTGGCAAATGCTTCACAGTCGCCCTAGGAAAGACGTTTAACAATCGATCTCCAAGAGGAACGAAACACATGATGCCATAAGGCGAAAGAATAGCAGGGCATCTCTTCACAGGCTTGTCCCTGATCTATAGCTGAGGGCAAACACTTGTGTGCTTGTGGGAGAGCCTGTGTCTTTCCTGGAAGCGTTTGGGAGTTTTGCTCAGACGCGTGTTTCCTCAAGTTCAAGAATCAAGATCTAGGATACCTGCAGACAGGTGCCTGTTTGTGTGGAGACAGTCTGTTTGAAACTGTGTTCCTCAGCGCCCGCTCTTTCTCCCCGTCGCTCCACACGCCTGGGAGTCCCTTTCTTTCTCTCCACAAGCACGTGTGTTGACTTCGTCGCACATGTGCATCTGCACAAGCGTTGAGCTCAGCAGAGCGTGTCTCTTGACACTTGATGTGCGTTGGCTGTGTCTGCCTGCTCCAGTGAAGAGAGAAACGGGAAATCATCTTGGTAGAGGCAACAAAGCAAAAGCGAGGCAGGATTGACATCTGCTCAACAGAGACGGATTCCCTGCGCTGACACAGTTCACAGTTACACGAGAAGCAATCTGAGCGGTCCGTCGACCGGAGACGTGTTTCCCAAGAGGTCGTTTAGCGAGTGAACAGCAGTGTGCGCGACTTTCAGGAGTGTGCCTGGAAAGTGCCAGAATCACCAGGAGCATCTGTGCAAAAGCTGCTGCCTCTGTGACCGCATTGAGGCACGTTCCCGTGTCTGCGAGTATATAGACGGCTCTTTCGCGTTCACTCCGAGGGAAACGGTCCGCTATTGCTTCTGTGCGCACAGACGCGATTCCCTTGTCTCTTGCGAACACAGGGAACTCTGTGCATCCAAATCTACAGGCTAAGGACGCGTCTGCATATGTTTTGGTGAACAATCGAGTGTGCGTGTTCTGACAGCTGCCTCTATGCAGACGTCTCCACAGAGCCACTTCTGAATGCCCCGCAGCCCAGGACTGAATGGATACACTAACAAGTGCACCGGTGTGAGCAACCACATATGCAGAAGGACGTCTTTCATCTCACAGAAGCGCGAACGTCTTGGCGTTCAAGCACATGGCAGAAACAAGGTGTGAACAGATGAGCTGCTGCTATTTTCTCCGTTCGGCATGCTTCGTTGTAGCTCTCTTGCCGGTCGCCGGCTTAGCGGCTTGCTTTGCGCGACTAGCTCTGGGGAGAGAAGGAGATAGCGCCGGAAACCTCGCCTTTTGCCTTCTTCGGCGCTGGAACCTGGTTGCTGCGCCTTCTCTTTGTCCATGTGCACACACACGATTCCTCAGCGAAAACCATGCAGAAACCTTTCCACGAGCACCCAGGGATGTGCACCCAGCACCACGTGCACGCACACGCAGCTAGAGAAAAGCACCTACCTTTTCACACACTGATGCCTAAGCAAACGCGTGGCCACACACACGCACACATCCGCAAGCGCGCCTACTCCCATCTATTGAGGGAAAGACGGACGAGCAACGTCCTGACAGGCTTGAGGGGAAAAACGTCCGTTGACGGTTGGCGTACTGCACGCCCGCCTACGGGGCTGCAGGGGAATCCACATTTGGAAGGTACCTGAAGATGTGTGCCTGTTCTTGGAGCTCCGCTAGTAGGGTAGCAAAGACACTCGTAGGCAGTACTGAATGCTGCTCCGTGCTACTTCTCCTCCGCTGGCAAATGCTTCACAGTCGCCCTAGGAAAGACGTTTAACAATCGATCTCCAAGAGGAACGAAACACATGATGCCATAAGGCGAAAGAATAGCAGGGCATCTCTTCACAGGCTTGTCCCTGATCTATAGCTGAGGGCAAACACTTGTGTGCTTGTGGGAGAGCCTGTGTCTTTCCTGGAAGCGTTTGGGAGTTTTGCTCAGACGCGTGTTTCCTCAAGTTCAAGAATCAAGATCTAGGATACCTGCAGACAGGTGCCTGTTTGTGTGGAGACAGTCTGTTTGAAACTGTGTTCCTCAGCGCCCGCTCTTTCTCCCCGTCGCTCCACACGCCTGGGAGTCCCTTTCTTTCTCTCCACAAGCACGTGTGTTGACTTCGTCGCACATGTGCATCTGCACAAGCGTTGAGCTCAGCAGAGCGTGTCTCTTGACACTTGATGTGCGTTGGCTGTGTCTGCCTGCTCCAGTGAAGAGAGAAACGGGAAATCATCTTGGTAGAGGCAACAAAGCAAAAGCGAGGCAGGATTGACATCTGCTCAACAGAGACGGATTCCCTGCGCTGACACAGTTCACAGTTACACGAGAAGCAATCTGAGCGGTCCGTCGACCGGAGACGTGTTTCCCAAGAGGTCGTTTAGCGAGTGAACAGCAGTGTGCGCGACTTTCAGGAGTGTGCCTGGAAAGTGCCAGAATCACCAGGAGCATCTGTGCAAAAGCTGCTGCCTCTGTGACCGCATTGAGGCACGTTCGCGTGTCTGCGAGTATATAGACGGCTCTTTCGCGTTCACTCCGAGGGAAACGGTCCGCTATTGCTTCTGTGCGCACAGACGCGATTCCCTTGTCTCTTGCGAACACAGGGAACTCTGTGCATCCAAATCTACAGGCTAAGGACGCGTCTGCATATGTTTTGGTGAACAATCGAGTGTGCGTGTTCTGACAGCTGCCTCTATGCAGACGTCTCCACAGAGCCACTTCTGAATGCCCCGCAGCCCAGGACTGAATGGATACACTAACAAGTGCACCGGTGTGAGCAACCACATATGCAGAAGGACGTCTTTCATCTCACAGAAGCGCGAACGTCTTGGCGTTCAAGCACATGGCAGAAACAAGGTGTGAACAGATGAGCTGCTGCTATTTTCTCCGTTCGGCATGCTTCGTTGTAGCTCTCTTGCCGGTCGCCGGCTTAGCGGCTTGCTTTGCGCGACTAGCTCTGGGGAGAGAAGGAGATAGCGCCGGAAACCTCGCCTTTTGCCTTCTTCGGCGCTGGAACCTGGTTGCTGCGCCTTCTCTTTGTCCATGTGCACACACACGATTCCTCAGCGAAAACCATGCAGAAACCTTTCCACGAGCACCCAGGGATGTGCACCCAGCACCACGTGCACGCACACGCAGCTAGAGAAAAGCACCTACCTTTTCACACACTGATGCCTAAGCAAACGCGTGGCCACACACACGCACACATCCGCAAGCGCGCCTACTCCCATCTATTGAGGGAAAGACGGACGAGCAACGTCCTGACAGGCTTGAGGGGAAAAACGTCCGTTGACGGTTGGCGTACTGCACGCCCGCCTACGGGGCTGCAGGGGAATCCACATTTGGAAGGTACCTGAAGATGTGTGCCTGTTCTTGGAGCTCCGCTAGTAGGGTAGCAAAGACACTCGTAGGCAGTACTGAATGCTGCTCCGTGCTACTTCTCCTCCGCTGGCAAATGCTTCACAGTCGCCCTAGGAAAGACGTTTAACAATCGATCTCCAAGAGGAACGAAACACATGATGCCATAAGGCGAAAGAATAGCAGGGCATCTCTTCACAGGCTTGTCCCTGATCTATAGCTGAGGGCAAACACTTGTGTGCTTGTGGGAGAGCCTGTGTCTTTCCTGGAAGCGTTTGGGAGTTTTGCTCAGGCGCGTGTTTCCTCAAGTTCAAGAATCAAGATGTAGGATACCTGCAGACAGGTGCCTGTTTGTGTGGAGACAGTCTGTTTGAAACTGTGTTCCTCAGCGCCCGCTCTTTCTCCCCGTCGCTCCACACGCCTGGGAGTCCCTTTCTTTCTCTCCACAAGCACGTGTGTTGACTTCGTCGCACATGTGCATCTGCACAAGCGTTGAGCTCAGCAGAGCGTGTCTCTTGACACTAGATGTGCGTTGGCTGTGTCTGCCTGCTCCAGTGAAGAGAGAAACGGGAAATCATCTTGGTAGAGGCAACAAAGCAAAAGCGAGGCAGGATTGACATCTGCTCAACAGAGACGGATTCCCTGCGCTGACACAGTTCACAGTTACACGAGAAGCAATCTGAGCGGTCCGTCGACCGGAGACGTGTTTCCCAAGAGGTCGTTTAGCGAGTGAACAGCAGTGTGCGCGACTTTCAGGAGTGTGCCTGGAAAGTGCCAGAATCACCAGGAGCATCTGTGCAAAAGCTGCTGCCTCTGTGACCGCATTGAGGCACGTTCGCGTGTCTGCGAGTATATAGACGGCTCTTTCGCGTTCACTCCGAGGGAAACGGTCCGCTATTGCTTCTGTGCGCACAGACGCGATTCCCTTGTCTCTTGCGAACACAGGGAACTCTGTGCATCCAAATCTACAGGCTAAGGACGCGTCTGCATATGTTTTGGTGAACAATCGAGTGTGCGTGTTCTGACAGCTGCCTCTATGCAGACGTCTCCACAGAGCCACTTCTGAATGCCCCGCAGCCCAGGACTGAATGGATACACTAACAAGTGCACCGGTGTGAGCAACCACATATGCAGAAGGACGTCTTTCATCTCACAGAAGCGCGAACGTCTTGGCGTTCAAGCACATGGCAGAAACAAGGTGTGAACAGATGAGCTGCTGCTATTTTCTCCGTTCGGCATGCTTCGTTGTAGCTCTCTTGCCGGTCGCCGGCTTAGCGGCTTGCTTTGCGCGACTAGCTCTGGGGAGAGAAGGAGATAGCGCCGGAAACCTCGCCTTTTGCCTTCTTCGGCGCTGGAACCTGGTTGCTGCGCCTTCTCTTTGTCCATGTGCACACACACGATTCCTCAGCGAAAACCATGCAGAAACCTTTCCACGAGCACCCAGGGATGTGCACCCAGCACCACGTGCACGCACACGCCACTAGAGAAAAGCACCTACCTTTTCACACACTGATGCCTAAGCAAACGCGTGGCCACACACACGCACACATCCGCAAGCGCGCCTACTCCCATCTATTGAGGGAAAGACGGACGAGCTCTTTGGTTGCTCTTCACAGGCTTGTCCCTGATCTATAGCTGAGGGCAAACACTTGTGTGCTTGTGGGAGAGCCTGTGTCTTTCCTGGAAGCGTTTGGGAGTTTTGCTCAGACGCGTGTTTCCTCAAGTTCAAGAATCAAGATCTAGGATACCTGCAGACAGGTGCCTGTTTGTGTGGAGACAGTCTGTTTGAAACTGTGTTCCTCAGCGCCCGCTCTTTCTCCCCGTCGCTCCACACGCCTGGGAGTCCCTTTCTTTCTCTCCACAAGCACGTGTGTTGACTTCGTCGCACATGTGCATCTGCACAAGCGTTGAGCTCAGCAGAGCGTGTCTCTTGACACTTGATGTGCGTTGGCTGTGTCTGCCTGCTCCAGTGAAGAGAGAAACGGGAAATCATCTTGGTAGAGGCAACAAAGCAAAAGCGAGGCAGGATTGACATCTGCTCAACAGAGACGGATTCCCTGCGCTGACACAGTTCACAGTTACACGAGAAGCAATCTGAGCGGTCCGTCGACCGGAGACGTGTTTCCCAAGAGGTCGTTTAGCGAGTGAACAGCAGTGTGCGCGACTTTCAGGAGTGTGCCTGGAAAGTGCCAGAATCACCAGGAGCATCTGTGCAAAAGCTGCTGCCTCTGTGACCGCATTGAGGCACGTTCGCGTGTCTGCGAGTATATAGACGGCTCTTTCGCGTTCACTCCGAGGGAAACGGTCCGCTATTGCTTCTGTGCGCACAGACGCGATTCCCTTGTCTCTTGCGAACACAGGGAACTCTGTGCATCCAAATCTACAGGCTAAGGACGCGTCTGCATATGTTTTGGTGAACAATCGAGTGTGCGTGTTCTGACAGCTGCCTCTATGCAGACGTCTCCACAGAGCCACTTCTGAATGCCCCGCAGCCCAGGACTGAATGGATACACTAACAAGTGCACCGGTGTGAGCAACCACATATGCAGAAGGACGTCTTTCATCTCACAGAAGCGCGAACGTCTTGGCGTTCAAGCACATGGCAGAAACAAGGTGTGAACAGATGAGCTGCTGCTATTTTCTCCGTTCGGCATGCTTCGTTGTAGCTCTCTTGCCGGTCGCCGGCTTAGCGGCTTGCTTTGCGCGACTAGCTCTGGGGAGAGAAGGAGATAGCGCCGGAAACCTCGCCTTTTGCCTTCTTCGGCGCTGGAACCTGGTTGCTGCGCCTTCTCTTTGTCCATGTGCACACACACGATTCCTCAGCGAAAACCATGCAGAAACCTTTCCACGAGCACCCAGGGATGTGCACCCAGCACCACGTGCACGCACACGCAGCTAGAGAAAAGCACCTACCTTTTCACACACTGATGCCTAAGCAAACGCGTGGCCACACACACGCACACATCCGCAAGCGCGCCTACTCCCATCTATTGAGAGAAAGACGGACGAGCTCTTTGGTTGCTCTTCACAGGCTTGTCCCTGATCTATAGCTGAGGGCAAACACTTGTGTGCTTGTGGGAGAGCCTGTGTCTTTCCTGGAAGCGTTTGGGAGTTTTGCTCAGACGCGTGTTTCCTCAAGTTCAAGAATCAAGATCTAGGATACCTGCAGACAGGTGCCTGTTTGTGTGGAGACAGTCTGTTTGAAACTGTGTTCCTCAGCGCCCGCTCTTTCTCCCCGTCGCTCCACACGCCTGGGAGTCCCTTTCTTTCTCTCCACAAGCACGTGTGTTGACTTCGTCGCACATGTGCATCTGCACAAGCGTTGAGCTCAGCAGAGCGTGTCTCTTGACACTTGATGTGCGTTGGCTGTGTCTGCCTGCTCCAGTGAAGAGAGAAACGGGAAATCATCTTGGTAGAGGCAACAAAGCAAAAGCGAGGCAGGATTGACATCTGCTCAACAGAGACGGATTCCCTGCGCTGACACAGTTCACAGTTACACGAGAAGCAATCTGAGCGGTCCGTCGACCGGAGACGTGTTTCCCAAGAGGTCGTTTAGCGAGTGAACAGCAGTGTGCGCGACTTTCAGGAGTGTGCCTGGAAAGTGCCAGAATCACCAGGAGCATCTGTGCAAAAGCTGCTGCCTCTGTGACCGCATTGAGGCACGTTCGCGTGTCTGCGAGTATATAGACGGCTCTTTCGCGTTCACTCCGAGGGAAACGGTCCGCTATTGCTTCTGTGCGCACAGACGCGATTCCCTTGTCTCTTGCGAACACAGGGAACTCTGTGCATCCAAATCTACAGGCTAAGGACGCGTCTGCATATGTTTTGGTGAACAATCGAGTGTGCGTGTTCTGACAGCTGCCTCTATGCAGACGTCTCCACAGAGCCACTTCTGAATGCCCCGCAGCCCAGGACTGAATGGATACACTAACAAGTGCACCGGTGTGAGCAACCACATATGCAGAAGGACGTCTTTCATCTCACAGAAGCGCGAACGTCTTGGCGTTCAAGCACATGGCAGAAACAAGGTGTGAACAGATGAGCTGCTGCTATTTTCTCCGTTCGGCATGCTTCGTTGCAGCTCTCTTGCCGGTCGCCGGCTTAGCGGCTTGCTTTGCGCGACTAGCTCTGGGGAGAGAAGGAGATAGCGCCGGAAACCTCGCCTTTTGCCTTCTTCGGCGCTGGAACCTGGTTGCTGCGCCTTCTCTTTGTCCATGTGCACACACACGATTCCTCAGCGAAAACCATGCAGAAACCTTTCCACGAGCACCCAGGGATGTGCACCCAGCACCACGTGCACGCACACGCAGCTAGAGAAAAGCACCTACCTTTTCACACACTGATGCCTAAGCAAACGCGTGGCCACACACACGCACACATCCGCAAGCGCGCCTACTCCCATCTATTGAGGGAAAGACGGACGAGCAACGTCCTGACAGGCTTGAGGGGAAAAACGTCCGTTGACGGTTGGCGTACTGCACGCCCGCCTACGGGGCTGCAGGGGAATCCACATTTGGAAGGTACCTGAAGATGTGTGCCTGTTCTTGGAGCTCCGCTAGTAGGGTAGCAAAGACACTCGTAGGCAGTACTGAATGCTGCTCCGTGCTACTTCTCCTCCGCTGGCAAATGCTTCACAGTCGCCCGAGGAAAGACGTTTAACAATCGATCTCCAAGAGGAACGAAACACATGATGCCATAAGGCGAAAGAATAGCAGGGCATCTCTTCACAGGCTTGTCCCTGATCTATAGCTGAGGGCAAACACTTGTGTGCTTGTGGGAGAGCCTGTGTCTTTCCTGGAAGCGTTTGGGAGTTTTGCTCAGACGCGTGTTTCCTCAAGTTCAAGAATCAAGATCTAGGATACCTGCAGACAGGTGCCTGTTTGTGTGGAGACAGTCTGTTTGAAACTGTGTTCCTCAGCGCCCGCTCTTTCTCCCCGTCGCTCCACACGCCTGGGAGTCCCTTTCTTTCTCTCCACAAGCACGTGTGTTGACTTCGTCGCACATGTGCATCTGCACAAGCGTTGAGCTCAGCAGAGCGTGTCTCTTGACACTAGATGTGCGTTGACTGTGTCTGCGTGCTCCAGTGAAGAGAGAAACGGGAAATCATCTTGGTAGAGGCAACAAAGCAAAAGCGAGGCAGGATTGACATCTGCTCAACAGAGACGGATTCCCTGCGCTGACACAGTTCACAGTTACACGAGAAGCAATCTGAGCGGTCCGTCGACCGGAGACGTGTTTCCCAAGAGGTCGTTTAGCGAGTGAACAGCAGTGTGCGCGACTTTCAGGAGTGTGCCTGGAAAGTGCCAGAATCACCAGGAGCATCTGTGCAAAAGCTGCTGCCTCTGTGACCGCATTGAGGCACGTTCCCGTGTCTGCGAGTATATAGACGGCTCTTTCGCGTTCACTCCGAGGGAAACGGTCCGCTATTGCTTCTGTGCGTACAGACGCGATTCCCTTGTCTCTTGCGAACACAGGGAACTCTGTGCATCCAAATCTACAGGCTAAGGACGCGTCTGCCTATGTTTTGGTGAACAATCGAGTGTGCGTGTTCTGACAGCTGCCTCTATGCAGACGTCTCCACAGAGCCACTTCTGAATGCCCCGCAGCCCAGGACTGAATGGATACACTAACAAGTGCACCGGTGTGAGCAACCACATATGCAGAAGGACGTCTTTCATCTCACAGAAGCGCGAACGTCTTGGCGTTCAAGCACATGGCAGAAACAAGGTGTGAACAGATGAGCTGCTGCTATTTTCTCCGTTCGGCATGCTTCGTTGTAGCTCTCTTGCCGGTCGCCGGCTTAGCGGCTTGCTTTGCGCGACTAGCTCTGGGGAGAGAAGGAGATAGCGCCGGAAACCTCGCCTTTTGCCTTCTTCGGCGCTGGAACCTGGTTGCTGCGCCTTCTCTTTGTCCATGTGCACACACACGATTCCTCAGCGAAAACCATGCAGAAACCTTTCCACGAGCACCCAGGGATGTGCACCCAGCACCACGTGCACGCACACGCAGCTAGAGAAAAGCACCTACCTTTTCACACACTGATGCCTAAGCAAACGCGTGGCCACACACACGCACACATCCGCAAGCGCGCCTACTCCCATCTATTGAGGGAAAGACGGACGAGCAACGTCCTGACAGGCTTGAGGGGAAAAACGTCCGTTGACGGTTGGCGTACTGCACGCCCGCCTACGGGGCTGCAGGGGAATCCACATTTGGAAGGTACCTGAAGATGTGTGCCTGTTCTTGGAGCTCCGCTAGTAGGGTAGCAAAGACACTCGTAGGCAGTACTGAATGCTGCTCCGTGCTACTTCTCCTCCGCTGGCAAATGCTTCACAGTCGCCCGAGGAAAGACGTTTAACAATCGATCTCCAAGAGGAACGAAACACATGATGCCATAAGGCGAAAGAATAGCAGGGCATCTCTTCACAGGCTTGTCCCTGATCTATAGCTGAGGGCAAACACTTGTGTGCTTGTGGGAGAGCCTGTGTCTTTCCTGGAAGCGTTTGGGAGTTTTGCTCAGACGCGTGTTTCCTCAAGTTCAAGAATCAAGATCTAGGATACCTGCAGACAGGTGCCTGTTTGTGTGGAGACAGTCTGTTTGAAACTGTGTTCCTCAGCGCCCGCTCTTTCTCCCCGTCGCTCCACACGCCTGGGAGTCCCTTTCTTTCTCTCCACAAGCACGTGTGTTGACTTCGTCGCACATGTGCATCTGCACAAGCGTTGAGCTCAGCAGAGCGTGTCTCTTGACACTTGATGTGCGTTGGCTGTGTCTGCCTGCTCCAGTGAAGAGAGAAACGGGAAATCATCTTGGTAGAGGCAACAAAGCAAAAGCGAGGCAGGATCGACATCTGCTCAACAGAGACGGATTCCCTGCGCTGACACAGTTCACAGTTACACGAGAAGCAATCTGAGCGGTCCGTCGACCGGAGACGTGTTTCCCAAGAGGTCGTTTAGCGAGTGAACAGCAGTGTGCGCGACTTTCAGGAGTGTGCCTGGAAAGTGCCAGAATCACCAGGAGCATCTGGCAAAAGCTGCTGCCTCTGTGACCGCATTGAGGCACGTTCCCGTGTCTGCGAGTATATAGACGGCTCTTTCGCGTTCACTCCGAGGGAAACGGTCCGCTATTGCTTCTGTGCGTACAGACGCGATTCCCTTGTCTCTTGCGAACACAGGGAACTCTGTGCATCCAAATCTACAGGCTAAGGACGCGTCTGCCTATGTTTTGGTGAACAATCGAGTGTGCGTGTTCTGACAGCTGCCTCTATGCAGACGTCTCCACAGAGCCACTTCTGAATGCCCCGCAGCCCAGGACTGAATGGATACACTAACAAGTGCACCGGTGTGAGCAACCACATATGCAGAAGGACGTCTTTCATCTCACAGAAGCGCGAACGTCTTGGCGTTCAAGCACATGGCAGAAACAAGGTGTGAACAGATGAGCTGCTGCTATTTTCTCCGTTCGGCATGCTTCGTTGTAGCTCTCTTGCCGGTCGCCGGCTTAGCGGCTTGCTTTGCGCGACTAGCTCTGGGGAGAGAAGGAGATAGCGCCGGAAACCTCGCCTTTTGCCTTCTTCGGCGCTGGAACCTGGTTGCTGCGCCTTCTCTTTGTCCATGTGCACACACACGATTCCTCAGCGAAAACCATGCAGAAACCTTTCCACGAGCACCCAGGGATGTGCACCCAGCACCACGTGCACGCACACGCAGCTAGAGAAAAGCACCTACCTTTTCACACACTGATGCCTAAGCAAACGCGTGGCCACACACACGCACACATCCGCAAGCGCGCCTACTCCCATCTATTGAGGGAAAGACGGACGAGCAACGTCCTGACAGGCTTGAGGGGAAAAACGTCCGTTGACGGTTGGCGTACTGCACGCCCGCCTACGGGGCTGCAGGGGAATCCACATTTGGAAGGTACCTGAAGATGTGTGCCTGTTCTTGGAGCTCCGCTAGTAGGGTAGCAAAGACACTCGTAGGCAGTACTGAATGCTGCTCCGTGCTACTTCTCCTCCGCTGGCAAATGCTTCACAGTCGCCCTAGGAAAGACGTTTAACAATCGATCTCCAAGAGGAACGAAACACATGATGCCATAAGGCGAAAGAATAGCAGGGCATCTCTTCACAGGCTTGTCCCTGATCTATAGCTGAGGGCAAACACTTGTGTGCTTGTGGGAGAGCCTGTGTCTTTCCTGGAAGCGTTTGGGAGTTTTGCTCAGACGCGTGTTTCCTCAAGTTCAAGAATCAAGATCTAGGATACCTGCAGACAGGTGCCTGTTTGTGTGGAGACAGTCTGTTTGAAACTGTGTTCCTCAGCGCCCGCTCTTTCTCCCCGTCGCTCCACACGCCTGGGAGTCCCTTTCTTTCTCTCCACAAGCACGTGTGTTGACTTCGTCGCACATGTGCATCTGCACAAGCGTTGAGCTCAGCAGAGCGTGTCTCTTGACACTTGATGTGCGTTGGCTGTGTCTGCCTGCTCCAGTGAAGAGAGAAACGGGAAATCATCTTGGTAGAGGCAACAAAGCAAAAGCGAGGCAGGATTGACATCTGCTCAACAGAGACGGATTCCCTGCGCTGACACAGTTCACAGTTACACGAGAAGCAATCTGAGCGGTCCGTCGACCGGAGACGTGTTTCCCAAGAGGTCGTTTAGCGAGTGAACAGCAGTGTGCGCGACTTTCAGGAGTGTGCCTGGAAAGTGCCAGAATCACCAGGAGCATCTGTGCAAAAGCTGCTGCCTCTGTGACCGCATTGAGGCACGTTCGCGTGTCTGCGAGTATATAGACGGCTCTTTCGCGTTCACTCCGAGGGAAACGGTCCGCTATTGCTTCTGTGCGCACAGACGCGATTCCCTTGTCTCTTGCGAACACAGGGAACTCTGTGCATCCAAATCTACAGGCTAAGGACGCGTCTGCATATGTTTTGGTGAACAATCGAGTGTGCGTGTTCTGACAGCTGCCTCTATGCAGACGTCTCCACAGAGCCACTTCTGAATGCCCCGCAGCCCAGGACTGAATGGATACACTAACAAGTGCACCGGTGTGAGCAACCACATATGCAGAAGGACGTCTTTCATCTCACAGAAGCGCGAACGTCTTGGCGTTCAAGCACATGGCAGAAACAAGGTGTGAACAGATGAGCTGCTGCTATTTTCTCCGTTCGGCATGCTTCGTTGTAGCTCTCTTGCCGGTCGCCGGCTTAGCGGCTTGCTTTGCGCGACTAGCTCTGGGGAGAGAAGGAGATAGCGCCGGAAACCTCGCCTTTTGCCTTCTTCGGCGCTGGAACCTGGTTGCTGCGCCTTCTCTTTGTCCATGTGCACACACACGATTCCTCAGCGAAAACCATGCAGAAACCTTTCCACGAGCACCCAGGGATGTGCACCCAGCACCACGTGCACGCACACGCAGCTAGAGAAAAGCACCTACCTTTTCACACACTGATGCCTAAGCAAACGCGTGGCCACACACACGCACACATCCGCAAGCGCGCCTACTCCCATCTATTGAGGGAAAGACGGACGAGCAACGTCCTGACAGGCTTGAGGGGAAAAACGTCCGTTGACGGTTGGCGTACTGCACGCCCGCCTACGGGGCTGCAGGGGAATCCACATTTGGAAGGTACCTGAAGATGTGTGCCTGTTCTTGGAGCTCCGCTAGTAGGGTAGCAAAGACACTCGTAGGCAGTACTGAATGCTGCTCCGTGCTACTTCTCCTCCGCTGGCAAATGCTTCACAGTCGCCCTAGGAAAGACGTTTAACAATCGATCTCCAAGAGGAACGAAACACATGATGCCATAAGGCGAAAGAATAGCAGGGCATCTCTTCACAGGCTTGTCCCTGATCTATAGCTGAGGGCAAACACTTGTGTGCTTGTGGGAGAGCCTGTGTCTTTCCTGGAAGCGTTTGGGAGTTTTGCTCAGACGCGTGTTTCCTCAAGTTCAAGAATCAAGATCTAGGATACCTGCAGACAGGTGCCTGTTTGTGTGGAGACAGTCTGTTTGAAACTGTGTTCCTCAGCGCCCGCTCTTTCTCCCCGTCGCTCCACACGCCTGGGAGTCCCTTTCTTTCTCTCCACAAGCACGTGTGTTGACTTCGTCGCACATGTGCATCTGCACAAGCGTTGAGCTCAGCAGAGCGTGTCTCTTGACACTTGATGTGCGTTGGCTGTGTCTGCCTGCTCCAGTGAAGAGAGAAACGGGAAATCATCTTGGTAGAGGCAACAAAGCAAAAGCGAGGCAGGATTGACATCTGCTCAACAGAGACGGATTCCCTGCGCTGACACAGTTCACAGTTACACGAGAAGCAATCTGAGCGGTCCGTCGACCGGAGACGTGTTTCCCAAGAGGTCGTTTAGCGAGTGAACAGCAGTGTGCGCGACTTTCAGGAGTGTGCCTGGAAAGTGCCAGAATCACCAGGAGCATCTGTGCAAAAGCTGCTGCCTCTGTGACCGCATTGAGGCACGTTCGCGTGTCTGCGAGTATATAGACGGCTCTTTCGCGTTCACTCCGAGGGAAACGGTCCGCTATTGCTTCTGTGCGCACAGACGCGATTCCCTTGTCTCTTGCGAACACAGGGAACTCTGTGCATCCAAATCTACAGGCTAAGGACGCGTCTGCATATGTTTTGGTGAACAATCGAGTGTGCGTGTTCTGACAGCTGCCTCTATGCAGACGTCTCCACAGAGCCACTTCTGAATGCCCCGCAGCCCAGGACTGAATGGATACACTAACAAGTGCACCGGTGTGAGCAACCACATATGCAGAAGGACGTCTTTCATCTCACAGAAGCGCGAACGTCTTGGCGTTCAAGCACATGGCAGAAACAAGGTGTGAACAGATGAGCTGCTGCTATTTTCTCCGTTCGGCATGCTTCGTTGTAGCTCTCTTGCCGGTCGCCGGCTTAGCGGCTTGCTTTGCGCGACTAGGTCTGGGGAGAGAAGGAGATAGCGCCGGAAACCTCGCCTTTTGCCTTCTTCGGCGCTGGAACCTGGTTGCTGCGCCTTCTCTTTGTCCATGTGCACACACACGATTCCTCAGCGAAAACCATGCAGAAACCTTTCCACGAGCACCCAGGGATGTGCACCCAGCACCACGTGCACGCACACGCAGCTAGAGAAAAGCACCTACCTTTTCACACACTGATGCCTAAGCAAACGCGTGGCCACACACACGCACACATCCGCAAGCGCGCCTACTCCCATCTATTGAGGGAAAGACGGACGAGCAACGTCCTGACAGGCTTGAGGGGAAAAACGTCCGTTGACGGTTGGCGTACTGCACGCCCGCCTACGGGGCTGCAGGGGAATCCACATTTGGAAGGTACCTGAAGATGTGTGCCTGTTCTTGGAGCTCCGCTAGTAGGGTAGCAAAGACACTCGTAGGCAGTACTGAATGCTGCTCCGTGCTACTTCTCCTCCGCTGGCAAATGCTTCACAGTCGCCCGAGGAAAGACGTTTAACAATCGATCTCCAAGAGGAACGAAACACATGATGCCATAAGGCGAAAGAATAGCAGGGCATCTCTTCACAGGCTTGTCCCTGATCTATAGCTGAGGGCAAACACTTGTGTGCTTGTGGGAGAGCCTGTGTCTTTCCTGGAAGCGTTTGGGAGTTTTGCTCAGACGCGTGTTTCCTCAAGTTCAAGAATCAAGATCTAGGATACCTGCAGACAGGTGCCTGTTTGTGTGGAGACAGTCTGTTTGAAACTGTGTTCCTCAGCGCCCGCTCTTTCTCCCCGTCGCTCCACACGCCTGGGAGTCCCTTTCTTTCTCTCCACAAGCACGTGTGTTGACTTCGTCGCACATGTGCATCTGCACAAGCGTTGAGCTCAGCAGAGCGTGTCTCTTGACACTAGATGTGCGTTGGCTGTGTCTGCCTGCTCCAGTGAAGAGAGAAACGGGAAATCATCTTGGTAGAGGCAACAAAGCAAAAGCGAGGCAGGATTGACATCTGCTCAACAGAGACGGATTCCCTGCGCTGACACAGTTCACAGTTACACGAGAAGCAATCTGAGCGGTCCGTCGACCGGAGACGTGTTTCCCAAGAGGTCGTTTAGCGAGTGAACAGCAGTGTGCGCGACTTTCAGGAGTGTGCCTGGAAAGTGCCAGAATCACCAGGAGCATCTGTGCAAAAGCTGCTGCCTCTGTGACCGCATTGAGGCACGTTCGCGTGTCTGCGAGTATATAGACGGCTCTTTCGCGTTCACTCCGAGGGAAACGGTCCGCTATTGCTTCTGTGCGCACAGACGCGATTCCCTTGTCTCTTGCGAACACAGGGAACTCTGTGCATCCAAATCTACAGGCTAAGGACGCGTCTGCATATGTTTTGGTGAACAATCGAGTGTGCGTGTTCTGACAGCTGCCTCTATGCAGACGTCTCCACAGAGCCACTTCTGAATGCCCCGCAGCCCAGGACTGAATGGATACACTAACAAGTGCACCGGTGTGAGCAACCACATATGCAGAAGGACGTCTTTCATCTCACAGAAGCGCGAACGTCTTGGCGTTCAAGCACATGGCAGAAACAAGGTGTGAACAGATGAGCTGCTGCTATTTTCTCCGTTCGGCATGCTTCGTTGTAGCTCTCTTGCCGGTCGCCGGCTTAGCGGCTTGCTTTGCGCGACTAGCTCTGGGGAGAGAAGGAGATAGCACCGGAAACCTCGCCTTTTGCCTTCTTCGGCGCTGGAACCTGGTTGCTGCGCCTTCTCTTTGTCCATGTGCACACACACGATTCCTCAGCGAAAACCATGCAGAAACCTTTCCACGAGCACCCAGGGATGTGCACCCAGCACCACGTGCACGCACACGCAGCTAGAGAAAAGCACCTACCTTTTCACACACTGATGCCTAAGCAAACGCGTGGCCACACACACGCACACATCCGCAAGCGCGCCTACTCCATCTATTGAGGGAAAGACGGACGAGCTCTTTGGTTGCTCTTCACAGGCTTGTCCCTGATCTATAGCTGAGGGCAAACACTTGTGTGCTTGTGGGAGAGCCTGTGTCTTTCCTGGAAGCGTTTGGGAGTTTTGCTCAGACGCGTGTTTCCTCAAGTTCAAGAATCAAGATCTAGGATACCTGCAGACAGGTGCCTGTTTGTGTGGAGACAGTCTGTTTGAAACTGTGTTCCTCAGCGCCCGCTCTTTCTCCCCGTCGCTCCACACGCCTGGGAGTCCCTTTCTTTCTCTCCACAAGCACGTGTGTTGACTTCGTCGCACATGTGCATCTGCACAAGCGTTGAGCTCAGCAGAGCGTGTCTCTTGACACTTGATGTGCGTTGGCTGTGTCTGCCTGCTCCAGTGAAGAGAGAAACGGGAAATCATCTTGGTAGAGGCAACAAAGCAAAAGCGAGGCAGGATTGACATCTGCTCAACAGAGACGGATTCCCTGCGCTGACACAGTTCACAGTTACACGAGAAGCAATCTGAGCGGTCCGTCGACCGGAGACGTGTTTCCCAAGAGGTCGTTTAGCGAGTGAACAGCAGTGTGCGCGACTTTCAGGAGTGTGCCTGGAAAGTGCCAGAATCACCAGGAGCATCTGTGCAAAAGCTGCTGCCTCTGTGACCGCATTGAGGCACGTTCGCGTGTCTGCGAGTATATAGACGGCTCTTTCGCGTTCACTCCGAGGGAAACGGTCCGCTATTGCTTCTGTGCGCACAGACGCGATTCCCTTGTCTCTTGCGAACACAGGGAACTCTGTGCATCCAAATCTACAGGCTAAGGACGCGTCTGCATATGTTTTGGTGAACAATCGAGTGTGCGTGTTCTGACAGCTGCCTCTATGCAGACGTCTCCACAGAGCCACTTCTGAATGCCCCGCAGCCCAGGACTGAATGGATACACTAACAAGTGCACCGGTGTGAGCAACCACATATGCAGAAGGACGTCTTTCATCTCACAGAAGCGCGAACGTCTTGGCGTTCAAGCACATGGCAGAAACAAGGTGTGAACAGATGAGCTGCTGCTATTTTCTCCGTTCGGCATGCTTCGTTGTAGCTCTCTTGCCGGTCGCCGGCTTAGCGGCTTGCTTTGCGCGACTAGCTCTGGGGAGAGAAGGAGATAGCGCCGGAAACCTCGCCTTTTGCCTTCTTCGGCGCTGGAACCTGGTTGCTGCGCCTTCTCTTTGTCCATGTGCACACACACGATTCCTCAGCGAAAACCATGCAGAAACCTTTCCACGAGCACCCAGGGATGTGCACCCAGCACCACGTGCACGCACACGCAGCTAGAGAAAAGCACCTACCTTTTCACACACTGATGCCTAAGCAAACGCGTGGCCACACACACGCACACATCCGCAAGCGCGCCTACTCCCATCTATTGAGGGAAAGACGGACGAGCTCTTTGGTTGCTCTTCACAGGCTTGTCCCTGATCTATAGCTGAGGGCAAACACTTGTGTGCTTGTGGGAGAGCCTGTGTCTTTCCTGGAAGCGTTTGGGAGTTTTGCTCAGACGCGTGTTTCCTCAAGTTCAAGAATCAAGATCTAGGATACCTGCAGACAGGTGCCTGTTTGTGTGGAGACAGTCTGTTTGAAACTGTGTTCCTCAGCGCCCGCTCTTTCTCCCCGTCGCTCCACACGCCTGGGAGTCCCTTTCTTTCTCTCCACAAGCACGTGTGTTGACTTCGTCGCACATGTGCATCTGCACAAGCGTTGAGCTCAGCAGAGCGTGTCTCTTGACACTAGATGTGCGTTGGCTGTGTCTGCCTGCTCCAGTGAAGAGAGAAACGGGAAATCATCTTGGTAGAGGCAACAAAGCAAAAGCGAGGCAGGATTGACATCTGCTCAACAGAGACGGATTCCCTGCGCTGACACAGTTCACAGTTACACGAGAAGCAATCTGAGCGGTCCGTCGACCGGAGACGTGTTTCCCAAGAGGTCGTTTAGCGAGTGAACAGCAGTGTGCGCGACTTTCAGGAGTGTGCCTGGAAAGTGCCAGAATCACCAGGAGCATCTGTGCAAAAGCTGCTGCCTCTGTGACCGCATTGAGGCACGTTCGCGTGTCTGCGAGTATATAGACGGCTCTTTCGCGTTCACTCCGAGGGAAACGGTCCGCTATTGCTTCTGTGCGCACAGACGCGATTCCCTTGTCTCTTGCGAACACAGGGAACTCTGTGCATCCAAATCTACAGGCTAAGGACGCGTCTGCATATGTTTTGGTGAACAATCGAGTGTGCGTGTTCTGACAGCTGCCTCTATGCAGACGTCTCCACAGAGCCACTTCTGAATGCCCCGCAGCCCAGGACTGAATGGATACACTAACAAGTGCACCGGTGTGAGCAACCACATATGCAGAAGGACGTCTTTCATCTCACAGAAGCGCGAACGTCTTGGCGTTCAAGCACATGGCAGAAACAAGGTGTGAACAGATGAGCTGCTGCTATTTTCTCCGTTCGGCATGCTTCGTTGTAGCTCTCTTGCCGGTCGCCGGCTTAGCGGCTTGCTTTGCGCGACTAGCTCTGGGGAGAGAAGGAGATAGCACCGGAAACCTCGCCTTTTGCCTTCTTCGGCGCTGGAACCTGGTTGCTGCGCCTTCTCTTTGTCCATGTGCACACACACGATTCCTCAGCGAAAACCATGCAGAAACCTTTCCACGAGCACCCAGGGATGTGCACCCAGCACCACGTGCACGCACACGCAGCTAGAGAAAAGCACCTACCTTTTCACACACTGATGCCTAAGCAAACGCGTGGCCACACACACGCACACATCCGCAAGCGCGCCTACTCCATCTATTGAGGGAAAGACGGACGAGCTCTTTGGTTGCTCTTCACAGGCTTGTCCCTGATCTATAGCTGAGGGCAAACACTTGTGTGCTTGTGGGAGAGCCTGTGTCTTTCCTGGAAGCGTTTGGGAGTTTTGCTCAGACGCGTGTTTCCTCAAGTTCAAGAATCAAGATCTAGGATACCTGCAGACAGGTGCCTGTTTGTGTGGAGACAGTCTGTTTGAAACTGTGTTCCTCAGCGCCCGCTCTTTCTCCCCGTCGCTCCACACGCCTGGGAGTCCCTTTCTTTCTCTCCACAAGCACGTGTGTTGACTTCGTCGCACATGTGCATCTGCACAAGCGTTGAGCTCAGCAGAGCGTGTCTCTTGACACTTGATGTGCGTTGGCTGTGTCTGCCTGCTCCAGTGAAGAGAGAAACGGGAAATCATCTTGGTAGAGGCAACAAAGCAAAAGCGAGGCAGGATTGACATCTGCTCAACAGAGACGGATTCCCTGCGCTGACACAGTTCACAGTTACACGAGAAGCAATCTGAGCGGTCCGTCGACCGGAGACGTGTTTCCCAAGAGGTCGTTTAGCGAGTGAACAGCAGTGTGCGCGACTTTCAGGAGTGTGCCTGGAAAGTGCCAGAATCACCAGGAGCATCTGTGCAAAAGCTGCTGCCTCTGTGACCGCATTGAGGCACGTTCGCGTGTCTGCGAGTATATAGACGGCTCTTTCGCGTTCACTCCGAGGGAAACGGTCCGCTATTGCTTCTGTGCGCACAGACGCGATTCCCTTGTCTCTTGCGAACACAGGGAACTCTGTGCATCCAAATCTACAGGCTAAGGACGCGTCTGCATATGTTTTGGTGAACAATCGAGTGTGCGTGTTCTGACAGCTGCCTCTATGCAGACGTCTCCACAGAGCCACTTCTGAATGCCCCGCAGCCCAGGACTGAATGGATACACTAACAAGTGCACCGGTGTGAGCAACCACATATGCAGAAGGACGTCTTTCATCTCACAGAAGCGCGAACGTCTTGGCGTTCAAGCACATGGCAGAAACAAGGTGTGAACAGATGAGCTGCTGCTATTTTCTCCGTTCGGCATGCTTCGTTGTAGCTCTCTTGCCGGTCGCCGGCTTAGCGGCTTGCTTTGCGCGACTAGCTCTGGGGAGAGAAGGAGATAGCGCCGGAAACCTCGCCTTTTGCCTTCTTCGGCGCTGGAACCTGGTTGCTGCGCCTTCTCTTTGTCCATGTGCACACACACGATTCCTCAGCGAAAACCATGCAGAAACCTTTCCACGAGCACCCAGGGATGTGCACCCAGCACCACGTGCACGCACACGCAGCTAGAGAAAAGCACCTACCTTTTCACACACTGATGCCTAAGCAAACGCGTGGCCACACACACGCACACATCCGCAAGCGCGCCTACTCCCATCTATTGAGGGAAAGACGGACGAGCTCTTTGGTTGCTCTTCACAGGCTTGTCCCTGATCTATAGCTGAGGGCAAACACTTGTGTGCTTGTGGGAGAGCCTGTGTCTTTCCTGGAAGCGTTTGGGAGTTTTGCTCAGACGCGTGTTTCCTCAAGTTCAAGAATCAAGATCTAGGATACCTGCAGACAGGTGCCTGTTTGTGTGGAGACAGTCTGTTTGAAACTGTGTTCCTCAGCGCCCGCTCTTTCTCCCCGTCGCTCCACACGCCTGGGAGTCCCTTTCTTTCTCTCCACAAGCACGTGTGTTGACTTCGTCGCACATGTGCATCTGCACAAGCGTTGAGCTCAGCAGAGCGTGTCTCTTGACACTAGATGTGCGTTGGCTGTGTCTGCCTGCTCCAGTGAAGAGAGAAACGGGAAATCATCTTGGTAGAGGCAACAAAGCAAAAGCGAGGCAGGATTGACATCTGCTCAACAGAGACGGATTCCCTGCGCTGACACAGTTCACAGTTACACGAGAAGCAATCTGAGCGGTCCGTCGACCGGAGACGTGTTTCCCAAGAGGTCGTTTAGCGAGTGAACAGCAGTGTGCGCGACTTTCAGGAGTGTGCCTGGAAAGTGCCAGAATCACCAGGAGCATCTGTGCAAAAGCTGCTGCCTCTGTGACCGCATTGAGGCACGTTCGCGTGTCTGCGAGTATATAGACGGCTCTTTCGCGTTCACTCCGAGGGAAACGGTCCGCTATTGCTTCTGTGCGCACAGACGCGATTCCCTTGTCTCTTGCGAACACAGGGAACTCTGTGCATCCAAATCTACAGGCTAAGGACGCGTCTGCATATGTTTTGGTGAACAATCGAGTGTGCGTGTTCTGACAGCTGCCTCTATGCAGACGTCTCCACAGAGCCACTTCTGAATGCCCCGCAGCCCAGGACTGAATGGATACACTAACAAGTGCACCGGTGTGAGCAACCACATATGCAGAAGGACGTCTTTCATCTCACAGAAGCGCGAACGTCTTGGCGTTCAAGCACATGGCAGAAACAAGGTGTGAACAGATGAGCTGCTGCTATTTTCTCCGTTCGGCATGCTTCGTTGTAGCTCTCTTGCCGGTCGCCGGCTTAGCGGCTTGCTTTGCGCGACTAGCTCTGGGGAGAGAAGGAGATAGCGCCGGAAACCTCGCCTTTTGCCTTCTTCGGCGCTGGAACCTGGTTGCTGCGCCTTCTCTTTGTCCATGTGCACACACACGATTCCTCAGCGAAAACCATGCAGAAACCTTTCCACGAGCACCCAGGGATGTGCACCCAGCACCACGTGCACGCACACGCAGCTAGAGAAAAGCACCTACCTTTTCACACACTGAAGCCTAAGCAAACGCGTGGCCACACACACGCACACATCCGCAAGCGCGCCTACTCCATCTATTGAGGGAAAGACGGACGAGCTCTTTGGTTGCTCTTCACAGGCTTGTCCCTGATCTATAGCTGAGGGCAAACACTTGTGTGCTTGTGGGAGAGCCTGTGTCTTTCCTGGAAGCGTTTGGGAGTTTTGCTCAGACGCGTGTTTCCTCAAGTTCAAGAATCAAGATCTAGGATACCTGCAGACAGGTGCCTGTTTGTGTGGAGACAGTCTGTTTGAAACTGTGTTCCTCAGCGCCCGCTCTTTCTCCCCGTCGCTCCACACGCCTGGGAGTCCCTTTCTTTCTCTCCACAAGCACGTGTGTTGACTTCGTCGCACATGTGCATCTGCACAAGCGTTGAGCTCAGCAGAGCGTGTCTCTTGACACTAGATGTGCGTTGGCTGTGTCTGCGTGCTCCAGTGAAGAGAGAAACGGGAAATCATCTTGGTAGAGGCAACAAAGCAAAAGCGAGGCAGGATTGACATCTGCTCAACAGAGACGGATTCCCTGCGCTGACACAGTTCACAGTTACACGAGAAGCAATCTGAGCGGTCCGTCGACCGGAGACGTGTTTCCCAAGAGGTCGTTTAGCGAGTGAACAGCAGTGTGCGCGACTTTCAGGAGTGTGCCTGGAAAGTGCCAGAATCACCAGGAGCATCTGTGCAAAAGCTGCTGCCTCTGTGACCGCATTGAGGCACGTTCGCGTGTCTGCGAGTATATAGACGGCTCTTTCGCGTTCACTCCGAGGGAAACGGTCCGCTATTGCTTCTGTGCGCACAGACGCGATTCCCTTGTCTCTTGCGAACACAGGGAACTCTGTGCATCCAAATCTACAGGCTAAGGACGCGTCTGCATATGTTTTGGTGAACAATCGAGTGTGCGTGTTCTGACAGCTGCCTCTATGCAGACGTCTCCACAGAGCCACTTCTGAATGCCCCGCAGCCCAGGACTGAATGGATACACTAACAAGTGCACCGGTGTGAGCAACCACATATGCAGAAGGACGTCTTTCATCTCACAGAAGCGCGAACGTCTTGGCGTTCAAGCACATGGCAGAAACAAGGTGTGAACAGATGAGCTGCTGCTATTTTCTCCGTTCGGCATGCTTCGTTGTAGCTCTCTTGCCGGTCGCCGGCTTAGCGGCTTGCTTTGCGCGACTAGCTCTGGGGAGAGAAGGAGATAGCGCCGGAAACCTCGCCTTTTGCCTTCTTCGGCGCTGGAACCTGGTTGCTGCGCCTTCTCTTTGTCCATGTGCACACACACGATTCCTCAGCGAAAACCATGCAGAAACCTTTCCACGAGCACCCAGGGATGTGCACCCAGCACCACGTGCACGCACACGCAGCTAGAGAAAAGCACCTACCTTTTCACACACTGATGCCTAAGCAAACGCGTGGCCACACACACGCACACATCCGCAAGCGCGCCTACTCCCATCTATTGAGGGAAAGACGGACGAGCAACGTCCTGACAGGCTTGAGGGGAAAAACGTCCGTTGACGGTTGGCGTACTGCACGCCCGCCTACGGGGCTGCAGGGGAATCCACATTTGGAAGGTACCTGAAGATGTGTGCCTGTTCTTGGAGCTCCGCTAGTAGGGTAGCAAAGACACTCGTAGGCAGTACTGAATGCTGCTCCGTGCTACTTCTCCTCCGCTGGCAAATGCTTCACAGTCGCCCTAGGAAAGACGTTTAACAATCGATCTCCAAGAGGAACGAAACACATGATGCCATAAGGCGAAAGAATAGCAGGGCATCTCTTCACAGGCTTGTCCCTGATCTATAGCTGAGGGCAAACACTTGTGTGCTTGTGGGAGAGCCTGTGTCTTTCCTGGAAGCGTTTGGGAGTTTTGCTCAGACGCGTGTTTCCTCAAGTTCAAGAATCAAGATCTAGGATACCTGCAGACAGGTGCCTGTTTGTGTGGAGACAGTCTGTTTGAAACTGTGTTCCTCAGCGCCCGCTCTTTCTCCCCGTCGCTCCACACGCCTGGGAGTCCCTTTCTTTCTCTCCACAAGCACGTGTGTTGACTTCGTCGCACATGTGCATCTGCACAAGCGTTGAGCTCAGCAGAGCGTGTCGCTTGACACTAGATGTGCGTTGGCTGTGTCTGCCTGCTCCAGTGAAGAGAGAAACGGGAAATCATCTTGGTAGAGGCAACAAAGCAAAAGCGAGGCAGGATTGACATCTGCTCAACAGAGACGGATTCCCTGCGCTGACACAGTTCACAGTTACACGAGAAGCAATCTGAGCGGTCCGTCGACCGGAGACGTGTTTCCCAAGAGGTCGTTTAGCGAGTGAACAGCAGTGTGCGCGACTTTCAGGAGTGTGCCTGGAAAGTGCCAGAATCACCAGGAGCATCTGTGCAAAAGCTGCTGCCTCTGTGACCGCATTGAGGCACGTTCGCGTGTCTGCGAGTATATAGACGGCTCTTTCGCGTTCACTCCGAGGGAAACGGTCCGCTATTGCTTCTGTGCGCACAGACGCGATTCCCTTGTCTCTTGCGAACACAGGGAACTCTGTGCATCCAAATCTACAGGCTAAGGACGCGTCTGCATATGTTTTGGTGAACAATCGAGTGTGCGTGTTCTGACAGCTGCCTCTATGCAGACGTCTCCACAGAGCCACTTCTGAATGCCCCGCAGCCCAGGACTGAATGGATACACTAACAAGTGCACCGGTGTGAGCAACCACATATGCAGAAGGACGTCTTTCATCTCACAGAAGCGCGAACGTCTTGGCGTTCAAGCACATGGCAGAAACAAGGTGTGAACAGATGAGCTGCTGCTATTTTCTCCGTTCGGCATGCTTCGTTGTAGCTCTCTTGCCGGTCGCCGGCTTAGCGGCTTGCTTTGCGCGACTAGCTCTGGGGAGAGAAGGAGATAGCGCCGGAAACCTCGCCTTTTGCCTTCTTCGGCGCTGGAACCTGGTTGCTGCGCCTTCTCTTTGTCCATGTGCACACACACGATTCCTCAGCGAAAACCATGCAGAAACCTTTCCACGAGCACCCAGGGATGTGCACCCAGCACCACGTGCACGCACACGCAGCTAGAGAAAAGCACCTACCTTTTCACACACTGAAGCCTAAGCAAACGCGTGGCCACACACACGCACACATCCGCAAGCGCGCCTACTCCCATCTATTGAGGGAAAGACGGACGAGCAACGTCCTGACAGGCTTGAGGGGAAAAACGTCCGTTGACGGTTGGCGTACTGCACGCCCGCCTACGGGGCTGCAGGGGAATCCACATTTGGAAGGTACCTGAAGATGTGTGCCTGTTCTTGGAGCTCCGCTAGTAGGGTAGCAAAGACACTCGTAGGCAGTACTGAATGCTGCTCCGTGCTACTTCTCCTCCGCTGGCAAATGCTTCACAGTCGCCCTAGGAAAGACGTTTAACAATCGATCTCCAAGAGGAACGAAACACATGATGCCATAAGGCGAAAGAATAGCAGGGCATCTCTTCACAGGCTTGTCCCTGATCTATAGCTGAGGGCAAACACTTGTGTGCTTGTGGGAGAGCCTGTGTCTTTCCTGGAAGCGTTTGGGAGTTTTGCTCAGACGCGTGTTTCCTCAAGTTCAAGAATCAAGATCTAGGATACCTGCAGACAGGTGCCTGTTTGTGTGGAGACAGTCTGTTTGAAACTGTGTTCCTCAGCGCCCGCTCTTTCTCCCCGTCGCTCCACACGCCTGGGAGTCCCTTTCTTCCTCTCCACAAGCACGTGTGTTGACTTCGTCGCACATGTGCATCTGCACAAGCGTTGAGCTCAGCAGAGCGTGTCTCTTGACACTTGATGTGCGTTGGCTGTGTCTGCCTGCTCCAGTGAAGAGAGAAACGGGAAATCATCTTGGTAGAGGCAACAAAGCAAAAGCGAGGCAGGATTGACATCTGCTCAACAGAGACGGATTCCCTGCGCTGACACAGTTCACAGTTACACGAGAAGCAATCTGAGCGGTCCGTCGACCGGAGACGTGTTTCCCAAGAGGTCGTTTAGCGAGTGAACAGCAGTGTGCGCGACTTTCAGGAGTGTGCCTGGAAAGTGCCAGAATCACCAGGAGCATCTGTGCAAAAGCTGCTGCCTCTGTGACCGCATTGAGGCACGTTCGCGTGTCTGCGAGTATATAGACGGCTCTTTCGCGTTCACTCCGAGGGAAACGGTCCGCTATTGCTTCTGTGCGCACAGACGCGATTCCCTTGTCTCTTGCGAACACAGGGAACTCTGTGCATCCAAATCTACAGGCTAAGGACGCGTCTGCATATGTTTTGGTGAACAATCGAGTGTGCGTGTTCTGACAGCTGCCTCTATGCAGACGTCTCCACAGAGCCACTTCTGAATGCCCCGCAGCCCAGGACTGAATGGATACACTAACAAGTGCACCGGTGTGAGCAACCACATATGCAGAAGGACGTCTTTCATCTCACAGAAGCGCGAACGTCTTGGCGTTCAAGCACATGGCAGAAACAAGGTGTGAACAGATGAGCTGCTGCTATTTTCTCCGTTCGGCATGCTTCGTTGTAGCTCTCTTGCCGGTCGCCGGCTTAGCGGCTTGCTTTGCGCGACTAGCTCTGGGGAGAGAAGGAGATAGCGCCGGAAACCTCGCCTTTTGCCTTCTTCGGCGCTGGAACCTGGTTGCTGCGCCTTCTCTTTGTCCATGTGCACACACACGATTCCTCAGCGAAAACCATGCAGAAACCTTTCCACGAGCACCCAGGGATGTGCACCCAGCACCACGTGCACGCACACGCAGCTAGAGAAAAGCACCTACCTTTTCACACACTGATGCCTAAGCAAACGCGTGGCCACACACACGCACACATCCGCAAGCGCGCCTACTCCCATCTATTGAGGGAAAGACGGACGAGCTCTTTGGTTGCTCTTCACAGGCTTGTCCCTGATCTATAGCTGAGGGCAAACACTTGTGTGCTTGTGGGAGAGCCTGTGTCTTTCCTGGAAGCGTTTGGGAGTTTTGCTCAGACGCGTGTTTCCTCAAGTTCAAGAATCAAGATCTAGGATACCTGCAGACAGGTGCCTGTTTGTGTGGAGACAGTCTGTTTGAAACTGTGTTCCTCAGCGCCCGCTCTTTCTCCCCGTCGCTCCACACGCCTGGGAGTCCCTTTCTTTCTCTCCACAAGCACGTGTGTTGACTTCGTCGCACATGTGCATCTGCACAAGCGTTGAGCTCAGCAGAGCGTGTCTCTTGACACTAGATGTGCGTTGGCTGTGTCTGCCTGCTCCAGTGAAGAGAGAAACGGGAAATCATCTTGGTAGAGGCAACAAAGCAAAAGCGAGGCAGGATTGACATCTGCTCAACAGAGACGGATTCCCTGCGCTGACACAGTTCACAGTTACACGAGAAGCAATCTGAGCGGTCCGTCGACCGGAGACGTGTTTCCCAAGAGGTCGTTTAGCGAGTGAACAGCAGTGTGCGCGACTTTCAGGAGTGTGCCTGGAAAGTGCCAGAATCACCAGGAGCATCTGTGCAAAAGCTGCTGCCTCTGTGACCGCATTGAGGCACGTTCGCGTGTCTGCGAGTATATAGACGGCTCTTTCGCGTTCACTCCGAGGGAAACGGTCCGCTATTGCTTCTGTGCGCACAGACGCGATTCCCTTGTCTCTTGCGAACACAGGGAACTCTGTGCATCCAAATCTACAGGCTAAGGACGCGTCTGCATATGTTTTGGTGAACAATCGAGTGTGCGTGTTCTGACAGCTGCCTCTAT
This sequence comes from Patagioenas fasciata, assembly GCF_037038585.1. Lineage (NCBI taxonomy): Eukaryota > Metazoa > Chordata > Aves > Columbiformes > Columbidae > Patagioenas > Patagioenas fasciata. The sequence continues at coordinate 97,061 of NW_027288571.1, read as the reverse complement.
GCAGACGTCTCCACAGAGCCACTTCTGAATGCCCCGCAGCCCAGGACTGAATGGATACACTAACAAGTGCACCGGTGTGAGCAACCACATATGCAGAAGGACGTCTTTCATCTCACAGAAGCGCGAACGTCTTGGCGTTCAAGCACATGGCAGAAACAAGGTGTGAACAGATGAGCTGCTGCTATTTTCTCCGTTCGGCATGCTTCGTTGTAGCTCTCTTGCCGGTCGCCGGCTTAGCGGCTTGCTTTGCGCGACTAGCTCTGGGGAGAGAAGGAGATAGCGCCGGAAACCTCGCCTTTTGCCTTCTTCGGCGCTGGAACCTGGTTGCTGCGCCTTCTCTTTGTCCATGTGCACACACACGATTCCTCAGCGAAAACCATGCAGAAACCTTTCCACGAGCACCCAGGGATGTGCACCCAGCACCACGTGCACGCACACGCAGCTAGAGAAAAGCACCTACCTTTTCACACACTGATGCCTAAGCAAACGCGTGGCCACACACACGCACACATCCGCAAGCGCGCCTACTCCCATCTATTGAGGGAAAGACGGACGAGCTCTTTGGTTGCTCTTCACAGGCTTGTCCCTGATCTATAGCTGAGGGCAAACACTTGTGTGCTTGTGGGAGAGCCTGTGTCTTTCCTGGAAGCGTTTGGGAGTTTTGCTCAGACGCGTGTTTCCTCAAGTTCAAGAATCAAGATCTAGGATACCTGCAGACAGGTGCCTGTTTGTGTGGAGACAGTCTGTTTGAAACTGTGTTCCTCAGCGCCCGCTCTTTCTCCCCGTCGCTCCACACGCCTGGGAGTCCCTTTCTTTCTCTCCACAAGCACGTGTGTTGACTTCGTCGCACATGTGCATCTGCACAAGCGTTGAGCTCAGCAGAGCGTGTCTCTTGACACTAGATGTGCGTTGGCTGTGTCTGCGTGCTCCAGTGAAGAGAGAAACGGGAAATCATCTTGGTAGAGGCAACAAAGCAAAAGCGAGGCAGGATTGACATCTGCTCAACAGAGACGGATTCCCTGCGCTGACACAGTTCACAGTTACACGAGAAGCAATCTGAGCGGTCCGTCGACCGGAGACGTGTTTCCCAAGAGGTCGTTTAGCGAGTGAACAGCAGTGTGCGCGACTTTCAGGAGTGTGCCTGGAAAGTGCCAGAATCACCAGGAGCATCTGTGCAAAAGCTGCTGCCTCTGTGACCGCATTGAGGCACGTTCGCGTGTCTGCGAGTATATAGACGGCTCTTTCGCGTTCACTCCGAGGGAAACGGTCCGCTATTGCTTCTGTGCGCACAGACGCGATTCCCTTGTCTCTTGCGAACACAGGGAACTCTGTGCATCCAAATCTACAGGCTAAGGACGCGTCTGCATATGTTTTGGTGAACAATCGAGTGTGCGTGTTCTGACAGCTGCCTCTATGCAGACGTCTCCACAGAGCCACTTCTGAATGCCCCGCAGCCCAGGACTGAATGGATACACTAACAAGTGCACCGGTGTGAGCAACCACATATGCAGAAGGACGTCTTTCATCTCACAGAAGCGCGAACGTCTTGGCGTTCAAGCACATGGCAGAAACAAGGTGTGAACAGATGAGCTGCTGCTATTTTCTCCGTTCGGCATGCTTCGTTGTAGCTCTCTTGCCGGTCGCCGGCTTAGCGGCTTGCTTTGCGCGACTAGCTCTGGGGAGAGAAGGAGATAGCGCCGGAAACCTCGCCTTTTGCCTTCTTCGGCGCTGGAACCTGGTTGCTGCGCCTTCTCTTTGTCCATGTGCACACACACGATTCCTCAGCGAAAACCATGCAGAAACCTTTCCACGAGCACCCAGGGATGTGCACCCAGCACCACGTGCACGCACACGCAGCTAGAGAAAAGCACCTACCTTTTCACACACTGATGCCTAAGCAAACGCGTGGCCACACACACGCACACATCCGCAAGCGCGCCTACTCCCATCTATTGAGGGAAAGACGGACGAGCAACGTCCTGACAGGCTTGAGGGGAAAAACGTCCGTTGACGGTTGGCGTACTGCACGCCCGCCTACGGGGCTGCAGGGGAATCCACATTTGGAAGGTACCTGAAGATGTGTGCCTGTTCTTGGAGCTCCGCTAGTAGGGTAGCAAAGACACTCGTAGGCAGTACTGAATGCTGCTCCGTGCTACTTCTCCTCCGCTGGCAAATGCTTCACAGTCGCCCTAGGAAAGACGTTTAACAATCGATCTCCAAGAGGAACGAAACACATGATGCCATAAGGCGAAAGAATAGCAGGGCATCTCTTCACAGGCTTGTCCCTGATCTATAGCTGAGGGCAAACACTTGTGTGCTTGTGGGAGAGCCTGTGTCTTTCCTGGAAGCGTTTGGGAGTTTTGCTCAGACGCGTGTTTCCTCAAGTTCAAGAATCAAGATCTAGGATACCTGCAGACAGGTGCCTGTTTGTGTGGAGACAGTCTGTTTGAAACTGTGTTCCTCAGCGCCCGCTCTTTCTCCCCGTCGCTCCACACGCCTGGGAGTCCCTTTCTTTCTCTCCACAAGCACGTGTGTTGACTTCGTCGCACATGTGCATCTGCACAAGCGTTGAGCTCAGCAGAGCGTGTCGCTTGACACTAGATGTGCGTTGGCTGTGTCTGCCTGCTCCAGTGAAGAGAGAAACGGGAAATCATCTTGGTAGAGGCAACAAAGCAAAAGCGAGGCAGGATTGACATCTGCTCAACAGAGACGGATTCCCTGCGCTGACACAGTTCACAGTTACACGAGAAGCAATCTGAGCGGTCCGTCGACCGGAGACGTGTTTCCCAAGAGGTCGTTTAGCGAGTGAACAGCAGTGTGCGCGACTTTCAGGAGTGTGCCTGGAAAGTGCCAGAATCACCAGGAGCATCTGTGCAAAAGCTGCTGCCTCTGTGACCGCATTGAGGCACGTTCGCGTGTCTGCGAGTATATAGACGGCTCTTTCGCGTTCACTCCGAGGGAAACGGTCCGCTATTGCTTCTGTGCGCACAGACGCGATTCCCTTGTCTCTTGCGAACACAGGGAACTCTGTGCATCCAAATCTACAGGCTAAGGACGCGTCTGCATATGTTTTGGTGAACAATCGAGTGTGCGTGTTCTGACAGCTGCCTCTATGCAGACGTCTCCACAGAGCCACTTCTGAATGCCCCGCAGCCCAGGACTGAATGGATACACTAACAAGTGCACCGGTGTGAGCAACCACATATGCAGAAGGACGTCTTTCATCTCACAGAAGCGCGAACGTCTTGGCGTTCAAGCACATGGCAGAAACAAGGTGTGAACAGATGAGCTGCTGCTATTTTCTCCGTTCGGCATGCTTCGTTGTAGCTCTCTTGCCGGTCGCCGGCTTAGCGGCTTGCTTTGCGCGACTAGCTCTGGGGAGAGAAGGAGATAGCGCCGGAAACCTCGCCTTTTGCCTTCTTCGGCGCTGGAACCTGGTTGCTGCGCCTTCTCTTTGTCCATGTGCACACACACGATTCCTCAGCGAAAACCATGCAGAAACCTTTCCACGAGCACCCAGGGATGTGCACCCAGCACCACGTGCACGCACACGCAGCTAGAGAAAAGCACCTACCTTTTCACACACTGATGCCTAAGCAAACGCGTGGCCACACACACGCACACATCCGCAAGCGCGCCTACTCCCATCTATTGAGGGAAAGACGGACGAGCAACGTCCTGACAGGCTTGAGGGGAAAAACGTCCGTTGACGGTTGGCGTACTGCACGCCCGCCTACGGGGCTGCAGGGGAATCCACATTTGGAAGGTACCTGAAGATGTGTGCCTGTTCTTGGAGCTCCGCTAGTAGGGTAGCAAAGACACTCGTAGGCAGTACTGAATGCTGCTCCGTGCTACTTCTCCTCCGCTGGCAAATGCTTCACAGTCGCCCTAGGAAAGACGTTTAACAATCGATCTCCAAGAGGAACGAAACACATGATGCCATAAGGCGAAAGAATAGCAGGGCATCTCTTCACAGGCTTGTCCCTGATCTATAGCTGAGGGCAAACACTTGTGTGCTTGTGGGAGAGCCTGTGTCTTTCCTGGAAGCGTTTGGGAGTTTTGCTCAGACGCGTGTTTCCTCAAGTTCAAGAATCAAGATCTAGGATACCTGCAGACAGGTGCCTGTTTGTGTGGAGACAGTCTGTTTGAAACTGTGTTCCTCAGCGCCCGCTCTTTCTCCCCGTCGCTCCACACGCCTGGGAGTCCCTTTCTTTCTCTCCACAAGCACGTGTGTTGACTTCGTCGCACATGTGCATCTGCACAAGCGTTGAGCTCAGCAGAGCGTGTCGCTTGACACTAGATGTGCGTTGGCTGTGTCTGCCTGCTCCAGTGAAGAGAGAAACGGGAAATCATCTTGGTAGAGGCAACAAAGCAAAAGCGAGGCAGGATTGACATCTGCTCAACAGAGACGGATTCCCTGCGCTGACACAGTTCACAGTTACACGAGAAGCAATCTGAGCGGTCCGTCGACCGGAGACGTGTTTCCCAAGAGGTCGTTTAGCGAGTGAACAGCAGTGTGCGCGACTTTCAGGAGTGTGCCTGGAAAGTGCCAGAATCACCAGGAGCATCTGTGCAAAAGCTGCTGCCTCTGTGACCGCATTGAGGCACGTTCGCGTGTCTGCGAGTATATAGACGGCTCTTTCGCGTTCACTCCGAGGGAAACGGTCCGCTATTGCTTCTGTGCGCACAGACGCGATTCCCTTGTCTCTTGCGAACACAGGGAACTCTGTGCATCCAAATCTACAGGCTAAGGACGCGTCTGCATATGTTTTGGTGAACAATCGAGTGTGCGTGTTCTGACAGCTGCCTCTATGCAGACGTCTCCACAGAGCCACTTCTGAATGCCCCGCAGCCCAGGACTGAATGGATACACTAACAAGTGCACCGGTGTGAGCAACCACATATGCAGAAGGACGTCTTTCATCTCACAGAAGCGCGAACGTCTTGGCGTTCAAGCACATGGCAGAAACAAGGTGTGAACAGATGAGCTGCTGCTATTTTCTCCGTTCGGCATGCTTCGTTGTAGCTCTCTTGCCGGTCGCCGGCTTAGCGGCTTGCTTTGCGCGACTAGCTCTGGGGAGAGAAGGAGATAGCGCCGGAAACCTCGCCTTTTGCCTTCTTCGGCGCTGGAACCTGGTTGCTGCGCCTTCTCTTTGTCCATGTGCACACACACGATTCCTCAGCGAAAACCATGCAGAAACCTTTCCACGAGCACCCAGGGATGTGCACCCAGCACCACGTGCACGCACACGCAGCTAGAGAAAAGCACCTACCTTTTCACACACTGATGCCTAAGCAAACGCGTGGCCACACACACGCACACATCCGCAAGCGCGCCTACTCCCATCTATTGAGGGAAAGACGGACGAGCTCTTTGGTTGCTCTTCACAGGCTTGTCCCTGATCTATAGCTGAGGGCAAACACTTGTGTGCTTGTGGGAGAGCCTGTGTCTTTCCTGGAAGCGTTTGGGAGTTTTGCTCAGACGCGTGTTTCCTCAAGTTCAAGAATCAAGATCTAGGATACCTGCAGACAGGTGCCTGTTTGTGTGGAGACAGTCTGTTTGAAACTGTGTTCCTCAGCGCCCGCTCTTTCTCCCCGTCGCTCCACACGCCTGGGAGTCCCTTTCTTTCTCTCCACAAGCACGTGTGTTGACTTCGTCGCACATGTGCATCTGCACAAGCGTTGAGCTCAGCAGAGCGTGTCTCTTGACACTAGATGTGCGTTGGCTGTGTCTGCCTGCTCCAGTGAAGAGAGAAACGGGAAATCATCTTGGTAGAGGCAACAAAGCAAAAGCGAGGCAGGATTGACATCTGCTCAACAGAGACGGATTCCCTGCGCTGACACAGTTCACAGTTACACGAGAAGCAATCTGAGCGGTCCGTCGACCGGAGACGTGTTTCCCAAGAGGTCGTTTAGCGAGTGAACAGCAGTGTGCGCGACTTTCAGGAGTGTGCCTGGAAAGTGCCAGAATCACCAGGAGCATCTGTGCAAAAGCTGCTGCCTCTGTGACCGCATTGAGGCACGTTCGCGTGTCTGCGAGTATATAGACGGCTCTTTCGCGTTCACTCCGAGGGAAACGGTCCGCTATTGCTTCTGTGCGCACAGACGCGATTCCCTTGTCTCTTGCGAACACAGGGAACTCTGTGCATCCAAATCTACAGGCTAAGGACGCGTCTGCATATGTTTTGGTGAACAATCGAGTGTGCGTGTTCTGACAGCTGCCTCTATGCAGACGTCTCCACAGAGCCACTTCTGAATGCCCCGCAGCCCAGGACTGAATGGATACACTAACAAGTGCACCGGTGTGAGCAACCACATATGCAGAAGGACGTCTTTCATCTCACAGAAGCGCGAACGTCTTGGCGTTCAAGCACATGGCAGAAACAAGGTGTGAACAGATGAGCTGCTGCTATTTTCTCCGTTCGGCATGCTTCGTTGTAGCTCTCTTGCCGGTCGCCGGCTTAGCGGCTTGCTTTGCGCGACTAGCTCTGGGGAGAGAAGGAGATAGCGCCGGAAACCTCGCCTTTTGCCTTCTTCGGCGCTGGAACCTGGTTGCTGCGCCTTCTCTTTGTCCATGTGCACACACACGATTCCTCAGCGAAAACCATGCAGAAACCTTTCCACGAGCACCCAGGGATGTGCACCCAGCACCACGTGCACGCACACGCAGCTAGAGAAAAGCACCTACCTTTTCACACACTGATGCCTAAGCAAACGCGTGGCCACACACACGCACACATCCGCAAGCGCGCCTACTCCATCTATTGAGGGAAAGACGGACGAGCTCTTTGGTTGCTCTTCACAGGCTTGTCCCTGATCTATAGCTGAGGGCAAACACTTGTGTGCTTGTGGGAGAGCCTGTGTCTTTCCTGGAAGCGTTTGGGAGTTTTGCTCAGACGCGTGTTTCCTCAAGTTCAAGAATCAAGATCTAGGATACCTGCAGACAGGTGCCTGTTTGTGTGGAGACAGTCTGTTTGAAACTGTGTTCCTCAGCGCCCGCTCTTTCTCCCCGTCGCTCCACACGCCTGGGAGTCCCTTTCTTTCTCTCCACAAGCACGTGTGTTGACTTCGTCGCACATGTGCATCTGCACAAGCGTTGAGCTCAGCAGAGCGTGTCTCTTGACACTAGATGTGCGTTGGCTGTGTCTGCGTGCTCCAGTGAAGAGAGAAACGGGAAATCATCTTGGTAGAGGCAACAAAGCAAAAGCGAGGCAGGATTGACATCTGCTCAACAGAGACGGATTCCCTGCGCTGACACAGTTCACAGTTACACGAGAAGCAATCTGAGCGGTCCGTCGACCGGAGACGTGTTTCCCAAGAGGTCGTTTAGCGAGTGAACAGCAGTGTGCGCGACTTTCAGGAGTGTGCCTGGAAAGTGCCAGAATCACCAGGAGCATCTGTGCAAAAGCTGCTGCCTCTGTGACCGCATTGAGGCACGTTCGCGTGTCTGCGAGTATATAGACGGCTCTTTCGCGTTCACTCCGAGGGAAACGGTCCGCTATTGCTTCTGTGCGCACAGACGCGATTCCCTTGTCTCTTGCGAACACAGGGAACTCTGTGCATCCAAATCTACAGGCTAAGGACGCGTCTGCATATGTTTTGGTGAACAATCGAGTGTGCGTGTTCTGACAGCTGCCTCTATGCAGACGTCTCCACAGAGCCACTTCTGAATGCCCCGCAGCCCAGGACTGAATGGATACACTAACAAGTGCACCGGTGTGAGCAACCACATATGCAGAAGGACGTCTTTCATCTCACAGAAGCGCGAACGTCTTGGCGTTCAAGCACATGGCAGAAACAAGGTGTGAACAGATGAGCTGCTGCTATTTTCTCCGTTCGGCATGCTTCGTTGTAGCTCTCTTGCCGGTCGCCGGCTTAGCGGCTTGCTTTGCGCGACTAGCTCTGGGGAGAGAAGGAGATAGCGCCGGAAACCTCGCCTTTTGCCTTCTTCGGCGCTGGAACCTGGTTGCTGCGCCTTCTCTTTGTCCATGTGCACACACACGATTCCTCAGCGAAAACCATGCAGAAACCTTTCCACGAGCACCCAGGGATGTGCACCCAGCACCACGTGCACGCACACGCAGCTAGAGAAAAGCACCTACCTTTTCACACACTGATGCCTAAGCAAACGCGTGGCCACACACACGCACACATCCGCAAGCGCGCCTACTCCCATCTATTGAGGGAAAGACGGACGAGCAACGTCCTGACAGGCTTGAGGGGAAAAACGTCCGTTGACGGTTGGCGTACTGCACGCCCGCCTACGGGGCTGCAGGGGAATCCACATTTGGAAGGTACCTGAAGATGTGTGCCTGTTCTTGGAGCTCCGCTAGTAGGGTAGCAAAGACACTCGTAGGCAGTACTGAATGCTGCTCCGTGCTACTTCTCCTCCGCTGGCAAATGCTTCACAGTCGCCCGAGGAAAGACCTTTAACAATCGATCTCCAAGAGGAACGAAACACATGATGCCATAAGGCGAAAGAATAGCAGGGCATCTCTTCACAGGCTTGTCCCTGATCTATAGCTGAGGGCAAACACTTGTGTGCTTGTGGGAGAGCCTGTGTCTTTCCTGGAAGCGTTTGGGAGTTTTGCTCAGACGCGTGTTTCCTCAAGTTCAAGAATCAAGATCTAGGATACCTGCAGACAGGTGCCTGTTTGTGTGGAGACAGTCTGTTTGAAACTGTGTTCCTCAGCGCCCGCTCTTTCTCCCCGTCGCTCCACACGCCTGGGAGTCCCTTTCTTTCTCTCCACAAGCACGTGTGTTGACTTCGTCGCACATGTGCATCTGCACAAGCGTTGAGCTCAGCAGAGCGTGTCTCTTGACACTAGATGTGCGTTGGCTGTGTCTGCGTGCTCCAGTGAAGAGAGAAACGGGAAATCATCTTGGTAGAGGCAACAAAGCAAAAGCGAGGCAGGATTGACATCTGCTCAACAGAGACGGATTCCCTGCACTGACACAGTTCACAGTTACACGAGAAGCAATCTGAGCGGTCCGTCGACCGGAGACGTGTTTCCCAAGAGGTCGTTTAGCGAGTGAACAGCAGTGTGCGCGACTTTCAGGAGTGTGCCTGGAAAGTGCCAGAATCATCTGTGCATCTGTGCAAAAGCTGCTTCCTCTGTGACCGCATTGAGGCACGTTCGCGTGTCTGCGAGTATATAGACGGCTCTTTCGCGTTCACTCCGAGGGAAACGGTCCGCTATTGCTTCTGTGCGCACAGACGCGATTCCCTTGTCTCTTGCGAACACAGGGAACTCTGTGCATCCAAATCTACAGGCTAAGGACGCGTCTGCATATGTTTTGGTGAACAATCGAGTGTGCGTGTTCTGACAGCTGCCTCTATGCAGATGTCTCCACAGAGCCACTTCTGAATGCCCCGCAGCCCAGGACTGAATGGATACACTAACAAGTGCACCGGTGTGAGCAACCACATATGCAGAAGGACGTCTTTCATCTCACAGAAGCGCGAACGTCTTGGCGTTCAAGCACATGGCAGAAACAAGGTGTGAACAGATGAGCTGCTGCTATTTTCTCCGTTCGGCATGCTTCGTTGTAGCTCTCTTGCCGGTCACCGGCTTAGCGGCTTGCTTTGCGCGACTAGCTCTGGGGAGAGAAGGAGATAGCGCCGGAAACCTCGCCTTTTGCCTTCTTCGGCGCTGGAACCTGGTTGCTGCGCCTTCTCTTTGTCCATGTGCACACACACGATTCCTCAGCGAAAACCATGCAGAAACCTTTCCACGAGCACCCAGGGATGTGCACCCAGCACCACGTGCACGCACACGCAGCTAGAGAAAAGCACCTACCTTTTCACACACTGATGCCTAAGCAAACGCGTGGCCACACACACGCACACATCCGCAAGCGCGCCTACTCCCATCTATTGAGGGAAAGACGGACGAGCAACGTCCTGACAGGCTTGAGGGGAAAAACGTCCGTTGACGGTTGGCGTACTGCACGCCCGCCTACGGGGCTGCAGGGGAATCCACATTTGGAAGGTACCTGAAGATGTGTGCCTGTTCTTGGAGCTCCGCTAGTAGGGTAGCAAAGACACTCGTAGGCAGTACTGAATGCTGCTCCGTGCTACTTCTCCTCCGCTGGCAAATGCTTCACAGTCGCCCTAGGAAAGACGTTTAACAATCGATCTCCAAGAGGAACGAAACACATGATGCCATAAGGCGAAAGAATAGCAGGGCATCTCTTCACAGGCTTGTCCCTGATCTATAGCTGAGGGCAAACACTTGTGTGCTTGTGGGAGAGCCTGTGTCTTTCCTGGAAGCGTTTGGGAGTTTTGCTCAGACGCGTGTTTCCTCAAGTTCAAGAATCAAGATCTAGGATACCTGCAGACAGGTGCCTGTTTGTGTGGAGACAGTCTGTTTGAAACTGTGTTCCTCAGCGCCCGCTCTTTCTCCCCGTCGCTCCACACGCCTGGGAGTCCCTTTCTTTCTCTCCACAAGCACGTGTGTTGACTTCGTCGCACATGTGCATCTGCACAAGCGTTGAGCTCAGCAGAGCGTGTCTCTTGACACTTGATGTGCGTTGGCTGTGTCTGCCTGCTCCAGTGAAGAGAGAAACGGGAAATCATCTTGGTAGAGGCAACAAAGCAAAAGCGAGGCAGGATTGACATCTGCTCAACAGAGACGGATTCCCTGCGCTGACACAGTTCACAGTTACACGAGAAGCAATCTGAGCGGTCCGTCGACCGGAGACGTGTTTCCCAAGAGGTCGTTTAGCGAGTGAACAGCAGTGTGCGCGACTTTCAGGAGTGTGCCTGGAAAGTGCCAGAATCACCAGGAGCATCTGTGCAAAAGCTGCTGCCTCTGTGACCGCATTGAGGCACGTTCGCGTGTCTGCGAGTATATAGACGGCTCTTTCGCGTTCACTCCGAGGGAAACGGTCCGCTATTGCTTCTGTGCGCACAGACGCGATTCCCTTGTCTCTTGCGAACACAGGGAACTCTGTGCATCCAAATCTACAGGCTAAGGACGCGTCTGCATATGTTTTGGTGAACAATCGAGTGTGCGTGTTCTGACAGCTGCCTCTATGCAGACGTCTCCACAGAGCCACTTCTGAATGCCCCGCAGCCCAGGACTGAATGGATACACTAACAAGTGCACCGGTGTGAGCAACCACATATGCAGAAGGACGTCTTTCATCTCACAGAAGCGCGAACGTCTTGGCGTTCAAGCACATGGCAGAAACAAGGTGTGAACAGATGAGCTGCTGCTATTTTCTCCGTTCGGCATGCTTCGTTGTAGCTCTCTTGCCGGTCGCCGGCTTAGCGGCTTGCTTTGCGCGACTAGCTCTGGGGAGAGAAGGAGATAGCGCCGGAAACCTCGCCTTTTGCCTTCTTCGGCGCTGGAACCTGGTTGCTGCGCCTTCTCTTTGTCCATGTGCACACACACGATTCCTCAGCGAAAACCATGCAGAAACCTTTCCACGAGCACCCAGGGATGTGCACCCAGCACCACGTGCACGCACACGCAGCTAGAGAAAAGCACCTACCTTTTCACACACTGATGCCTAAGCAAACGCGTGGCCACACACACGCACACATCCGCAAGCGCGCCTACTCCCATCTATTGAGGGAAAGACGGACGAGCTCTTTGGTTGCTCTTCACAGGCTTGTCCCTGATCTATAGCTGAGGGCAAACACTTGTGTGCTTGTGGGAGAGCCTGTGTCTTTCCTGGAAGCGTTTGGGAGTTTTGCTCAGACGCGTGTTTCCTCAAGTTCAAGAATCAAGATCTAGGATACCTGCAGACAGGTGCCTGTTTGTGTGGAGACAGTCTGTTTGAAACTGTGTTCCTCAGCGCCCGCTCTTTCTCCCCGTCGCTCCACACGCCTGGGAGTCCCTTTCTTTCTCTCCACAAGCACGTGTGTTGACTTCGTCGCACATGTGCATCTGCACAAGCGTTGAGCTCAGCAGAGCGTGTCTCTTGACACTTGATGTGCGTTGGCTGTGTCTGCCTGCTCCAGTGAAGAGAGAAACGGGAAATCATCTTGGTAGAGGCAACAAAGCAAAAGCGAGGCAGGATTGACATCTGCTCAACAGAGACGGATTCCCTGCGCTGACACAGTTCACAGTTACACGAGAAGCAATCTGAGCGGTCCGTCGACCGGAGACGTGTTTCCCAAGAGGTCGTTTAGCGAGTGAACAGCAGTGTGCGCGACTTTCAGGAGTGTGCCTGGAAAGTGCCAGAATCACCAGGAGCATCTGTGCAAAAGCTGCTGCCTCTGTGACCGCATTGAGGCACGTTCGCGTGTCTGCGAGTATATAGACGGCTCTTTCGCGTTCACTCCGAGGGAAACGGTCCGCTATTGCTTCTGTGCGCACAGACGCGATTCCCTTGTCTCTTGCGAACACAGGGAACTCTGTGCATCCAAATCTACAGGCTAAGGACGCGTCTGCATATGTTTTGGTGAACAATCGAGTGTGCGTGTTCTGACAGCTGCCTCTATGCAGACGTCTCCACAGAGCCACTTCTGAATGCCCCGCAGCCCAGGACTGAATGGATACACTAACAAGTGCACCGGTGTGAGCAACCACATATGCAGAAGGACGTCTTTCATCTCACAGAAGCGCGAACGTCTTGGCGTTCAAGCACATGGCAGAAACAAGGTGTGAACAGATGAGCTGCTGCTATTTTCTCCGTTCGGCATGCTTCGTTGTAGCTCTCTTGCCGGTCGCCGGCTTAGCGGCTTGCTTTGCGCGACTAGCTCTGGGGAGAGAAGGAGATAGCGCCGGAAACCTCGCCTTTTGCCTTCTTCGGCGCTGGAACCTGGTTGCTGCGCCTTCTCTTTGTCCATGTGCACACACACGATTCCTCAGCGAAAACCATGCAGAAACCTTTCCACGAGCACCCAGGGATGTGCACCCAGCACCACGTGCACGCACACGCAGCTAGAGAAAAGCACCTACCTTTTCACACACTGATGCCTAAGCAAACGCGTGGCCACACACACGCACACATCCGCAAGCGCGCCTACTCCCATCTATTGAGGGAAAGACGGACGAGCAACGTCCTGACAGGCTTGAGGGGAAAAACGTCCGTTGACGGTTGGCGTACTGCACGCCCGCCTACGGGGCTGCAGGGGAATCCACATTTGGAAGGTACCTGAAGATGTGTGCCTGTTCTTGGAGCTCCGCTAGTAGGGTAGCAAAGACACTCGTAGGCAGTACTGAATGCTGCTCCGTGCTACTTCTCCTCCGCTGGCAAATGCTTCACAGTCGCCCTAGGAAAGACGTTTAACAATCGATCTCCAAGAGGAACGAAACACATGATGCCATAAGGCGAAAGAATAGCAGGGCATCTCTTCACAGGCTTGTCCCTGATCTATAGCTGAGGGCAAACACTTGTGTGCTTGTGGGAGAGCCTGTGTCTTTCCTGGAAGCGTTTGGGAGTTTTGCTCAGACGCGTGTTTCCTCAAGTTCAAGAATCAAGATCTAGGATACCTGCAGACAGGTGCCTGTTTGTGTGGAGACAGTCTGTTTGAAACTGTGTTCCTCAGCGCCCGCTCTTTCTCCCCGTCGCTCCACACGCCTGGGAGTCCCTTTCTTTCTCTCCACAAGCACGTGTGTTGACTTCGTCGCACATGTGCATCTGCACAAGCGTTGAGCTCAGCAGAGCGTGTCTCTTGACACTTGATGTGCGTTGGCTGTGTCTGCCTGCTCCAGTGAAGAGAGAAACGGGAAATCATCTTGGTAGAGGCAACAAAGCAAAAGCGAGGCAGGATTGACATCTGCTCAACAGAGACGGATTCCCTGCGCTGACACAGTTCACAGTTACACGAGAAGCAATCTGAGCGGTCCGTCGACCGGAGACGTGTTTCCCAAGAGGTCGTTTAGCGAGTGAACAGCAGTGTGCGCGACTTTCAGGAGTGTGCCTGGAAAGTGCCAGAATCACCAGGAGCATCTGTGCAAAAGCTGCTGCCTCTGTGACCGCATTGAGGCACGTTCGCGTGTCTGCGAGTATATAGACGGCTCTTTCGCGTTCACTCCGAGGGAAACGGTCCGCTATTGCTTCTGTGCGCACAGACGCGATTCCCTTGTCTCTTGCGAACACAGGGAACTCTGTGCATCCAAATCTACAGGCTAAGGACGCGTCTGCATATGTTTTGGTGAACAATCGAGTGTGCGTGTTCTGACAGCTGCCTCTATGCAGACGTCTCCACAGAGCCACTTCTGAATGCCCCGCAGCCCAGGACTGAATGGATACACTAACAAGTGCACCGGTGTGAGCAACCACATATGCAGAAGGACGTCTTTCATCTCACAGAAGCGCGAACGTCTTGGCGTTCAAGCACATGGCAGAAACAAGGTGTGAACAGATGAGCTGCTGCTATTTTCTCCGTTCGGCATGCTTCGTTGTAGCTCTCTTGCCGGTCGCCGGCTTAGCGGCTTGCTTTGCGCGACTAGCTCTGGGGAGAGAAGGAGATAGCGCCGGAAACCTCGCCTTTTGCCTTCTTCGGCGCTGGAACCTGGTTGCTGCGCCTTCTCTTTGTCCATGTGCACACACACGATTCCTCAGCGAAAACCATGCAGAAACCTTTCCACGAGCACCCAGGGATGTGCACCCAGCACCACGTGCACGCACACGCAGCTAGAGAAAAGCACCTACCTTTTCACACACTGAAGCCTAAGCAAACGCGTGGCCACACACACGCACACATCCGCAAGCGCGCCTACTCCCATCTATTGAGGGAAAGACGGACGAGCAACGTCCTGACAGGCTTGAGGGGAAAAACGTCCGTTGACGGTTGGCGTACTGCACGCCCGCCTACGGGGCTGCAGGGGAATCCACATTTGGAAGGTACCTGAAGATGTGTGCCTGTTCTTGGAGCTCCGCTAGTAGGGTAGCAAAGACACTCGTAGGCAGTACTGAATGCTGCTCCGTGCTACTTCTCCTCCGCTGGCAAATGCTTCACAGTCGCCCTAGGAAAGACGTTTAACAATCGATCTCCAAGAGGAACGAAACACATGATGCCATAAGGCGAAAGAATAGCAGGGCATCTCTTCACAGGCTTGTCCCTGATCTATAGCTGAGGGCAAACACTTGTGTGCTTGTGGGAGAGCCTGTGTCTTTCCTGGAAGCGTTTGGGAGTTTTGCTCAGACGCGTGTTTCCTCAAGTTCAAGAATCAAGATCTAGGATACCTGCAGACAGGTGCCTGTTTGTGTGGAGACAGTCTGTTTGAAACTGTGTTCCTCAGCGCCCGCTCTTTCTCCCCGTCGCTCCACACGCCTGGGAGTCCCTTTCTTTCTCTCCACAAGCACGTGTGTTGACTTCGTCGCACATGTGCATCTGCACAAGCGTTGAGCTCAGCAGAGCGTGTCTCTTGACACTTGATGTGCGTTGGCTGTGTCTGCCTGCTCCAGTGAAGAGAGAAACGGGAAATCATCTTGGTAGAGGCAACAAAGCAAAAGCGAGGCAGGATTGACATCTGCTCAACAGAGACGGATTCCCTGCGCTGACACAGTTCACAGTTACACGAGAAGCAATCTGAGCGGTCCGTCGACCGGAGACGTGTTTCCCAAGAGGTCGTTTAGCGAGTGAACAGCAGTGTGCGCGACTTTCAGGAGTGTGCCTGGAAAGTGCCAGAATCACCAGGAGCATCTGTGCAAAAGCTGCTGCCTCTGTGACCGCATTGAGGCACGTTCGCGTGTCTGCGAGTATATAGACGGCTCTTTCGCGTTCACTCCGAGGGAAACGGTCCGCTATTGCTTCTGTGCGCACAGACGCGATTCCCTTGTCTCTTGCGAACACAGGGAACTCTGTGCATCCAAATCTACAGGCTAAGGACGCGTCTGCATATGTTTTGGTGAACAATCGAGTGTGCGTGTTCTGACAGCTGCCTCTATGCAGACGTCTCCACAGAGCCACTTCTGAATGCCCCGCAGCCCAGGACTGAATGGATACACTAACAAGTGCACCGGTGTGAGCAACCACATATGCAGAAGGACGTCTTTCATCTCACAGAAGCGCGAACGTCTTGGCGTTCAAGCACATGGCAGAAACAAGGTGTGAACAGATGAGCTGCTGCTATTTTCTCCGTTCGGCATGCTTCGTTGTAGCTCTCTTGCCGGTCGCCGGCTTAGCGGCTTGCTTTGCGCGACTAGCTCTGGGGAGAGAAGGAGATAGCGCCGGAAACCTCGCCTTTTGCCTTCTTCGGCGCTGGAACCTGGTTGCTGCGCCTTCTCTTTGTCCATGTGCACACACACGATTCCTCAGCGAAAACCATGCAGAAACCTTTCCACGAGCACCCAGGGATGTGCACCCAGCACCACGTGCACGCACACGCAGCTAGAGAAAAGCACCTACCTTTTCACACACTGATGCCTAAGCAAACGCGTGGCCACACACACGCACACATCCGCAAGCGCGCCTACTCCCATCTATTGAGGGAAAGACGGACGAGCAACGTCCTGACAGGCTTGAGGGGAAAAACGTCCGTTGACGGTTGGCGTACTGCACGCCCGCCTACGGGGCTGCAGGGGAATCCACATTTGGAAGGTACCTGAAGATGTGTGCCTGTTCTTGGAGCTCCGCTAGTAGGGTAGCAAAGACACTCGTAGGCAGTACTGAATGCTGCTCCGTGCTACTTCTCCTCCGCTGGCAAATGCTTCACAGTCGCCCTAGGAAAGACGTTTAACAATCGATCTCCAAGAGGAACGAAACACATGATGCCATAAGGCGAAAGAATAGCAGGGCATCTCTTCACAGGCTTGTCCCTGATCTATAGCTGAGGGCAAACACTTGTGTGCTTGTGGGAGAGCCTGTGTCTTTCCTGGAAGCGTTTGGGAGTTTTGCTCAGACGCGTGTTTCCTCAAGTTCAAGAATCAAGATCTAGGATACCTGCAGACAGGTGCCTGTTTGTGTGGAGACAGTCTGTTTGAAACTGTGTTCCTCAGCGCCCGCTCTTTCTCCCCGTCGCTCCACACGCCTGGGAGTCCCTTTCTTTCTCTCCACAAGCACGTGTGTTGACTTCGTCGCACATGTGCATCTGCACAAGCGTTGAGCTCAGCAGAGCGTGTCTCTTGACACTTGATGTGCGTTGGCTGTGTCTGCCTGCTCCAGTGAAGAGAGAAACGGGAAATCATCTTGGTAGAGGCAACAAAGCAAAAGCGAGGCAGGATTGACATCTGCTCAACAGAGACGGATTCCCTGCGCTGACACAGTTCACAGTTACACGAGAAGCAATCTGAGCGGTCCGTCGACCGGAGACGTGTTTCCCAAGAGGTCGTTTAGCGAGTGAACAGCAGTGTGCGCGACTTTCAGGAGTGTGCCTGGAAAGTGCCAGAATCACCAGGAGCATCTGTGCAAAAGCTGCTGCCTCTGTGACCGCATTGAGGCACGTTCGCGTGTCTGCGAGTATATAGACGGCTCTTTCGCGTTCACTCCGAGGGAAACGGTCCGCTATTGCTTCTGTGCGCACAGACGCGATTCCCTTGTCTCTTGCGAACACAGGGAACTCTGTGCATCCAAATCTACAGGCTAAGGACGCGTCTGCATATGTTTTGGTGAACAATCGAGTGTGCGTGTTCTGACAGCTGCCTCTATGCAGACGTCTCCACAGAGCCACTTCTGAATGCCCCGCAGCCCAGGACTGAATGGATACACTAACAAGTGCACCGGTGTGAGCAACCACATATGCAGAAGGACGTCTTTCATCTCACAGAAGCGCGAACGTCTTGGCGTTCAAGCACATGGCAGAAACAAGGTGTGAACAGATGAGCTGCTGCTATTTTCTCCGTTCGGCATGCTTCGTTGTAGCTCTCTTGCCGGTCGCCGGCTTAGCGGCTTGCTTTGCGCGACTAGCTCTGGGGAGAGAAGGAGATAGCGCCGGAAACCTCGCCTTTTGCCTTCTTCGGCGCTGGAACCTGGTTGCTGCGCCTTCTCTTTGTCCATGTGCACACACACGATTCCTCAGCGAAAACCATGCAGAAACCTTTCCACGAGCACCCAGGGATGTGCACCCAGCACCACGTGCACGCACACGCAGCTAGAGAAAAGCACCTACCTTTTCACACACTGAAGCCTAAGCAAACGCGTGGCCACACACACGCACACATCCGCAAGCGCGCCTACTCCCATCTATTGAGGGAAAGACGGACGAGCAACGTCCTGACAGGCTTGAGGGGAAAAACGTCCGTTGACGGTTGGCGTACTGCACGCCCGCCTACGGGGCTGCAGGGGAATCCACATTTGGAAGGTACCTGAAGATGTGTGCCTGTTCTTGGAGCTCCGCTAGTAGGGTAGCAAAGACACTCGTAGGCAGTACTGAATGCTGCTCCGTGCTACTTCTCCTCCGCTGGCAAATGCTTCACAGTCGCCCGAGGAAAGACCTTTAACAATCGATCTCCAAGAGGAACGAAACACATGATGCCATAAGGCGAAAGAATAGCAGGGCATCTCTTCACAGGCTTGTCCCTGATCTATAGCTGAGGGCAAACACTTGTGTGCTTGTGGGAGAGCCTGTGTCTTTCCTGGAAGCGTTTGGGAGTTTTGCTCAGACGCGTGTTTCCTCAAGTTCAAGAATCAAGATCTAGGATACCTGCAGACAGGTGCCTGTTTGTGTGGAGACAGTCTGTTTGAAACTGTGTTCCTCAGCGCCCGCTCTTTCTCCCCGTCGCTCCACACGCCTGGGAGTCCCTTTCTTTCTCTCCACAAGCACGTGTGTTGACTTCGTCGCACATGTGCATCTGCACAAGCGTTGAGCTCAGCAGAGCGTGTCTCTTGACACTAGATGTGCGTTGGCTGTGTCTGCGTGCTCCAGTGAAGAGAGAAACGGGAAATCATCTTGGTAGAGGCAACAAAGCAAAAGCGAGGCAGGATTGACATCTGCTCAACAGAGACGGATTCCCTGCACTGACACAGTTCACAGTTACACGAGAAGCAATCTGAGCGGTCCGTCGACCGGAGACGTGTTTCCCAAGAGGTCGTTTAGCGAGTGAACAGCAGTGTGCGCGACTTTCAGGAGTGTGCCTGGAAAGTGCCAGAATCATCTGTGCATCTGTGCAAAAGCTGCTGCCTCTGTGACCGCATTGAGGCACGTTCGCGTGTCTGCGAGTATATAGACGGCTCTTTCGCGTTCACTCCGAGGGAAACGGTCCGCTATTGCTTCTGTGCGCACAGACGCGATTCCCTTGTCTCTTGCGAACACAGGGAACTCTGTGCATCCAAATCTACAGGCTAAGGACGCGTCTGCATATGTTTTGGTGAACAATCGAGTGTGCGTGTTCTGACAGCTGCCTCTATGCAGACGTCTCCACAGAGCCACTTCTGAATGCCCCGCAGCCCAGGACTGAATGGATACACTAACAAGTGCACCGGTGTGAGCAACCACATATGCAGAAGGACGTCTTTCATCTCACAGAAGCGCGAACGTCTTGGCGTTCAAGCACATGGCAGAAACAAGGTGTGAACAGATGAGCTGCTGCTATTTTCTCCGTTCGGCATGCTTCGTTGTAGCTCTCTTGCCGGTCGCCGGCTTAGCGGCTTGCTTTGCGCGACTAGCTCTGGGGAGAGAAGGAGATAGCGCCGGAAACCTCGCCTTTTGCCTTCTTCAGCGCTGGAACCTGGTTGCTGCGCCTTCTCTTTGTCCATGTGCACACACACGATTCCTCAGCGAAAACCATGCAGAAACCTTTCCACGAGCACCCAGGGATGTGCACCCAGCACCACGTGCACGCACACGCAGCTAGAGAAAAGCACCTACCTTTTCACACACTGATGCCTAAGCAAACGCGTGGCCACACACACGCACACATCCGCAAGCGCGCCTACTCCCATCTATTGAGGGAAAGACGGACGAGCAACGTCCTGACAGGCTTGAGGGGAAAAACGTCCGTTGACGGTTGGCGTACTGCACGCCCGCCTACGGGGCTGCAGGGGAATCCACATTTGGAAGGTACCTGAAGATGTGTGCCTGTTCTTGGAGCTCCGCTAGTAGGGTAGCAAAGACACTCGTAGGCAGTACTGAATGCTGCTCCGTGCTACTTCTCCTCCGCTGGCAAATGCTTCACAGTCGCCCTAGGAAAGACGTTTAACAATCGATCTCCAAGAGGAACGAAACACATGATGCCATAAGGCGAAAGAATAGCAGGGCATCTCTTCACAGGCTTGTCCCTGATCTATAGCTGAGGGCAAACACTTGTGTGCTTGTGGGAGAGCCTGTGTCTTTCCTGGAAGCGTTTGGGAGTTTTGCTCAGACGCGTGTTTCCTCAAGTTCAAGAATCAAGATCTAGGATACCTGCAGACAGGTGCCTGTTTGTGTGGAGACAGTCTGTTTGAAACTGTGTTCCTCAGCGCCCGCTCTTTCTCCCCGTCGCTCCACACGCCTGGGAGTCCCTTTCTTTCTCTCCACAAGCACGTGTGTTGACTTCGTCGCACATGTGCATCTGCACAAGCGTTGAGCTCAGCAGAGCGTGTCTCTTGACACTTGATGTGCGTTGGCTGTGTCTGCCTGCTCCAGTGAAGAGAGAAACGGGAAATCATCTTGGTAGAGGCAACAAAGCAAAAGCGAGGCAGGATTGACATCTGCTCAACAGAGACGGATTCCCTGCGCTGACACAGTTCACAGTTACACGAGAAGCAATCTGAGCGGTCCGTCGACCGGAGACGTGTTTCCCAAGAGGTCGTTTAGCGAGTGAACAGCAGTGTGCGCGACTTTCAGGAGTGTGCCTGGAAAGTGCCAGAATCACCAGGAGCATCTGTGCAAAAGCTGCTGCCTCTGTGACCGCATTGAGGCACGTTCGCGTGTCTGCGAGTATATAGACGGCTCTTTCGCGTTCACTCCGAGGGAAACGGTCCGCTATTGCTTCTGTGCGCACAGACGCGATTCCCTTGTCTCTTGCGAACACAGGGAACTCTGTGCATCCAAATCTACAGGCTAAGGACGCGTCTGCATATGTTTTGGTGAACAATCGAGTGTGCGTGTTCTGACAGCTGCCTCTATGCAGACGTCTCCACAGAGCCACTTCTGAATGCCCCGCAGCCCAGGACTGAATGGATACACTAACAAGTGCACCGGTGTGAGCAACCACATATGCAGAAGGACGTCTTTCATCTCACAGAAGCGCGAACGTCTTGGCGTTCAAGCACATGGCAGAAACAAGGTGTGAACAGATGAGCTGCTGCTATTTTCTCCGTTCGGCATGCTTCGTTGTAGCTCTCTTGCCGGTCGCCGGCTTAGCGGCTTGCTTTGCGCGACTAGCTCTGGGGAGAGAAGGAGATAGCGCCGGAAACCTCGCCTTTTGCCTTCTTCGGCGCTGGAACCTGGTTGCTGCGCCTTCTCTTTGTCCATGTGCACACACACGATTCCTCAGCGAAAACCATGCAGAAACCTTTCCACGAGCACCCAGGGATGTGCACCCAGCACCACGTGCACGCACACGCAGCTAGAGAAAAGCACCTACCTTTTCACACACTGATGCCTAAGCAAACGCGTGGCCACACACACGCACACATCCGCAAGCGCGCCTACTCCCATCTACTGAGAGAAAGACGGACGAGCTCTTTGGTTGCTCTTCACAGGCTTGTCCCTGATCTATAGCTGAGGGCAAACACTTGTGTGCTTGTGGGAGAGCCTGTGTCTTTCCTGGAAGCGTTTGGGAGTTTTGCTCAGACGCGTGTTTCCTCAAGTTCAAGAATCAAGATCTAGGATACCTGCAGACAGGTGCCTGTTTGTGTGGAGACAGTCTGTTTGAAACTGTGTTCCTCAGCGCCCGCTCTTTCTCCCCGTCGCTCCACACGCCTGGGAGTCCCTTTCTTTCTCTCCACAAGCACGTGTGTTGACTTCGTCGCACATGTGCATCTGCACAAGCGTTGAGCTCAGCAGAGCGTGTCTCTTGACACTTGATGTGCGTTGGCTGTGTCTGCCTGCTCCAGTGAAGAGAGAAACGGGAAATCATCTTGGTAGAGGCAACAAAGCAAAAGCGAGGCAGGATTGACATCTGCTCAACAGAGACGGATTCCCTGCGCTGACACAGTTCACAGTTACACGAGAAGCAATCTGAGCGGTCCGTCGACCGGAGACGTGTTTCCCAAGAGGTCGTTTAGCGAGTGAACAGCAGTGTGCGCGACTTTCAGGAGTGTGCCTGGAAAGTGCCAGAATCACCAGGAGCATCTGTGCAAAAGCTGCTGCCTCTGTGACCGCATTGAGGCACGTTCGCGTGTCTGCGAGTATATAGACGGCTCTTTCGCGTTCACTCCGAGGGAAACGGTCCGCTATTGCTTCTGTGCGCACAGACGCGATTCCCTTGTCTCTTGCGAACACAGGGAACTCTGTGCATCCAAATCTACAGGCTAAGGACGCGTCTGCATATGTTTTGGTGAACAATCGAGTGTGCGTGTTCTGACAGCTGCCTCTATGCAGACGTCTCCACAGAGCCACTTCTGAATGCCCCGCAGCCCAGGACTGAATGGATACACTAACAAGTGCACCGGTGTGAGCAACCACATATGCAGAAGGACGTCTTTCATCTCACAGAAGCGCGAACGTCTTGGCGTTCAAGCACATGGCAGAAACAAGGTGTGAACAGATGAGCTGCTGCTATTTTCTCCGTTCGGCATGCTTCGTTGTAGCTCTCTTGCCGGTCGCCGGCTTAGCGGCTTGCTTTGCGCGACTAGCTCTGGGGAGAGAAGGAGATAGCGCCGGAAACCTCGCCTTTTGCCTTCTTCGGCGCTGGAACCTGGTTGCTGCGCCTTCTCTTTGTCCATGTGCACACACACGATTCCTCAGCGAAAACCATGCAGAAACCTTTCCACGAGCACCCAGGGATGTGCACCCAGCACCACGTGCACGCACACGCAGCTAGAGAAAAGCACCTACCTTTTCACACACTGATGCCTAAGCAAACGCGTGGCCACACACACGCACACATCCGCAAGCGCGCCTACTCCCATCTATTGAGGGAAAGACGGACGAGCAACGTCCTGACAGGCTTGAGGGGAAAAACGTCCGTTGACGGTTGGCGTACTGCACGCCCGCCTACGGGGCTGCAGGGGAATCCACATTTGGAAGGTACCTGAAGATGTGTGCCTGTTCTTGGAGCTCCGCTAGTAGGGTAGCAAAGACACTCGTAGGCAGTACTGAATGCTGCTCCGTGCTACTTCTCCTCCGCTGGCAAATGCTTCACAGTCGCCCGAGGAAAGACCTTTAACAATCGATCTCCAAGAGGAACGAAACACATGATGCCATAAGGCGAAAGAATAGCAGGGCATCTCTTCACAGGCTTGTCCCTGATCTATAGCTGAGGGCAAACACTTGTGTGCTTGTGGGAGAGCCTGTGTCTTTCCTGGAAGCATTTGGGAGTTTTGCTCAGACGTGTGTTTCCTCAAGTTCAAGAATCAAGATCTAGGATACCTGCAGACAGGTGCCTGTTTGTGTGGAGACAGTCTGTTTGAAACTGTGTTCCTCAGCGCCCGCTCTTTCTCCCCGTCGCTCCACACGCCTGGGAGTCCCTTTCTTTCTCTCCACAAGCACGTGTGTTGACTTCGTCGCACATGTGCATCTGCACAAGCGTTGAGCTCAGCAGAGCGTGTCTCTTGACACTTGATGTGCGTTGGCTGTGTCTGCCTGCTCCAGTGAAGAGAGAAACGGGAAATCATCTTGGTAGAGGCAACAAAGCAAAAGCGAGGCAGGATTGACATCTGCTCAACAGAGACGGATTCCCTGCGCTGACACAGTTCACAGTTACACGAGAAGCAATCTGAGCGGTCCGTCGACCGGAGACGTGTTTCCCAAGAGGTCGTTTAGCGAGTGAACAGCAGTGTGCGCGACTTTCAGGAGTGTGCCTGGAAAGTGCCAGAATCACCAGGAGCATCTGTGCAAAAGCTGCTGCCTCTGTGACCGCATTGAGGCACGTTCGCGTGTCTGCGAGTATATAGACGGCTCTTTCGCGTTCACTCCGAGGGAAACGGTCCGCTATTGCTTCTGTGCGCACAGACGCGATTCCCTTGTCTCTTGCGAACACAGGGAACTCTGTGCATCCAAATCTACAGGCTAAGGACGCGTCTGCATATGTTTTGGTGAACAATCGAGTGTGCGTGTTCTGACAGCTGCCTCTATGCAGACGTCTCCACAGAGCCACTTCTGAATGCCCCGCAGCCCAGGACTGAATGGATACACTAACAAGTGCACCGGTGTGAGCAACCACATATGCAGAAGGACGTCTTTCATCTCACAGAAGCGCGAACGTCTTGGCGTTCAAGCACATGGCAGAAACAAGGTGTGAACAGATGAGCTGCTGCTATTTTCTCCGTTCGGCATGCTTCGTTGTAGCTCTCTTGCCGGTCGCCGGCTTAGCGGCTTGCTTTGCGCGACTAGCTCTGGGGAGAGAAGGAGATAGCGCCGGAAACCTCGCCTTTTGCCTTCTTCGGCGCTGGAACCTGGTTGCTGCGCCTTCTCTTTGTCCATGTGCACACACACGATTCCTCAGCGAAAACCATGCAGAAACCTTTCCACGAGCACCCAGGGATGTGCACCCAGCACCACGTGCACGCACACGCAGCTAGAGAAAAGCACCTACCTTTTCACACACTGATGCCTAAGCAAACGCGTGGCCACACACACGCACACATCCGCAAGCGCGCCTACTCCCATCTATTGAGGGAAAGACGGACGAGCAACGTCCTGACAGGCTTGAGGGGAAAAACGTCCGTTGACGGTTGGCGTACTGCACGCCCGCCTACGGGGCTGCAGGGGAATCCACATTTGGAAGGTACCTGAAGATGTGTGCCTGTTCTTGGAGCTCCGCTAGTAGGGTAGCAAAGACACTCGTAGGCAGTACTGAATGCTGCTCCGTGCTACTTCTCCTCCGCTGGCAAATGCTTCACAGTCGCCCTAGGAAAGACGTTTAACAATCGATCTCCAAGAGGAACGAAACACATGATGCCATAAGGCGAAAGAATAGCAGGGCATCTCTTCACAGGCTTGTCCCTGATCTATAGCTGAGGGCAAACACTTGTGTGCTTGTGGGAGAGCCTGTGTCTTTCCTGGAAGCGTTTGGGAGTTTTGCTCAGACGCGTGTTTCCTCAAGTTCAAGAATCAAGATCTAGGATACCTGCAGACAGGTGCCTGTTTGTGTGGAGACAGTCTGTTTGAAACTGTGTTCCTCAGCGCCCGCTCTTTCTCCCCGTCGCTCCACACGCCTGGGAGTCCCTTTCTTTCTCTCCACAAGCACGTGTGTTGACTTCGTCGCACATGTGCATCTGCACAAGCGTTGAGCTCAGCATAGCGTGTCTCTTGACACTTGATGTGCGTTGGCTGTGTCTGCCTGCTCCAGTGAAGAGAGAAACGGGAAATCATCTTGGTAGAGGCAACAAAGCAAAAGCGAGGCAGGATTGACATCTGCTCAACAGAGACGGATTCCCTGCGCTGACACAGTTCACAGTTACACGAGAAGCAATCTGAGCGGTCCGTCGACCGGAGACGTGTTTCCCAAGAGGTCGTTTAGCGAGTGAACAGCAGTGTGCGCGACTTTCAGGAGTGTGCCTGGAAAGTGCCAGAATCACCAGGAGCATCTGTGCAAAAGCTGCTGCCTCTGTGACCGCATTGAGGCACGTTCCCGTGTCTGCGAGTATATAGACGGCTCTTTCGCGTTCACTCCGAGGGAAACGGTCCGCTCTTGCTTCTGTGCGTACAGACGCGATTCCCTTGTCTCTTGCGAACACAGGGAACTCTGTGCATCCAAATCTACAGGCTAAGGACGCGTCTGCATATGTTTTGGTGAACAATCGAGTGTGCGTGTTCTGACAGCTGCCTCTATGCAGACGTCTCCACAGAGCCACTTCTGAATGCCCCGCAGCCCAGGACTGAATGGATACACTAACAAGTGCACCGGTGTGAGCAACCACATATGCAGAAGGACGTCTTTCATCTCACAGAAGCGCGAACGTCTTGGCGTTCAAGCACATGGCAGAAACAAGGTGTGAACAGATGAGCTGCTGCTATTTTCTCCGTTCGGCATGCTTCGTTGTAGCTCTCTTGCCGGTCGCCGGCTTAGCGGCTTGCTTTGCGCGACTAGCTCTGGGGAGAGAAGGAGATAGCGCCGGAAACCTCGCCTTTTGCCTTCTTCGGCGCTGGAACCTGGTTGCTGCGCCTTCTCTTTGTCCATGTGCACACACACGATTCCTCAGCGAAAACCATGCAGAAACCTTTCCACGAGCACCCAGGGATGTGCACCCAGCACCACGTGCACGCACACGCAGCTAGAGAAAAGCACCTACCTTTTCACACACTGATGCCTAAGCAAACGCGTGGCCACACACACGCACACATCCGCAAGCGCGCCTACTCCCATCTATTGAGGGAAAGACGGACGAGCAACGTCCTGACAGGCTTGAGGGGAAAAACGTCCGTTGACGGTTGGCGTACTGCACGCCCGCCTACGGGGCTGCAGGGGAATCCACATTTGGAAGGTACCTGAAGATGTGTGCCTGTTCTTGGAGCTCCGCTAGTAGGGTAGCAAAGACACTCGTAGGCAGTACTGAATGCTGCTCCGTGCTACTTCTCCTCCGCTGGCAAATGCTTCACAGTCGCCCTAGGAAAGACGTTTAACAATCGATCTCCAAGAGGAACGAAACACATGATGCCATAAGGCGAAAGAATAGCAGGGCATCTCTTCACAGGCTTGTCCCTGATCTATAGCTGAGGGCAAACACTTGTGTGCTTGTGGGAGAGCCTGTGTCTTTCCTGGAAGCGTTTGGGAGTTTTGCTCAGACGCGTGTTTCCTCAAGTTCAAGAATCAAGATCTAGGATACCTGCAGACAGGTGCCTGTTTGTGTGGAGACAGTCTGTTTGAAACTGTGTTCCTCAGCGCCCGCTCTTTCTCCCCGTCGCTCCACACGCCTGGGAGTCCCTTTCTTTCTCTCCACAAGCACGTGTGTTGACTTCGTCGCACATGTGCATCTGCACAAGCGTTGAGCTCAGCAGAGCGTGTCTCTTGACACTTGATGTGCGTTGGCTGTGTCTGCCTGCTCCAGTGAAGAGAGAAACGGGAAATCATCTTGGTAGAGGCAACAAAGCAAAAGCGAGGCAGGATTGACATCTGCTCAACAGAGACGGATTCCCTGCGCTGACACAGTTCACAGTTACACGAGAAGCAATCTGAGCGGTCCGTCGACCGGAGACGTGTTTCCCAAGAGGTCGTTTAGCGAGTGAACAGCAGTGTGCGCGACTTTCAGGAGTGTGCCTGGAAAGTGCCAGAATCACCAGGAGCATCTGTGCAAAAGCTGCTGCCTCTGTGACCGCATTGAGGCACGTTCGCGTGTCTGCGAGTATATAGACGGCTCTTTCGCGTTCACTCCGAGGGAAACGGTCCGCTATTGCTTCTGTGCGCACAGACGCGATTCCCTTGTCTCTTGCGAACACAGGGAACTCTGTGCATCCAAATCTACAGGCTAAGGACGCGTCTGCATATGTTTTGGTGAACAATCGAGTGTGCGTGTTCTGACAGCTGCCTCTATGCAGACGTCTCCACAGAGCCACTTCTGAATGCCCCGCAGCCCAGGACTGAATGGATACACTAACAAGTGCACCGGTGTGAGCAACCACATATGCAGAAGGACGTCTTTCATCTCACAGAAGCGCGAACGTCTTGGCGTTCAAGCACATGGCAGAAACAAGGTGTGAACAGATGAGCTGCTGCTATTTTCTCCGTTCGGCATGCTTCGTTGTAGCTCTCTTGCCGGTCGCCGGCTTAGCGGCTTGCTTTGCGCGACTAGCTCTGGGGAGAGAAGGAGATAGCGCCGGAAACCTCGCCTTTTGCCTTCTTCGGCGCTGGAACCTGGTTGCTGCGCCTTCTCTTTGTCCATGTGCACACACACGATTCCTCAGCGAAAACCATGCAGAAACCTTTCCACGAGCACCCAGGGATGTGCACCCAGCACCACGTGCACGCACACGCAGCTAGAGAAAAGCACCTACCTTTTCACACACTGATGCCTAAGCAAACGCGTGGCCACACACACGCACACATCCGCAAGCGCGCCTACTCCCATCTATTGAGGGAAAGACGGACGAGCAACGTCCTGACAGGCTTGAGGGGAAAAACGTCCGTTGACGGTTGGCGTACTGCACGCCCGCCTACGGGGCTGCAGGGGAATCCACATTTGGAAGGTACCTGAAGATGTGTGCCTGTTCTTGGAGCTCCGCTAGTAGGGTAGCAAAGACACTCGTAGGCAGTACTGAATGCTGCTCCATGCTACTTCTCCTCCGCTGGCAAATGCTTCACAGTCGCCCGAGGAAAGACGTTTAACAATCGATCTCCAAGAGGAACGAAACACATGATGCCATAAGGCGAAAGAATAGCAGGGCATCTCTTCACAGGCTTGTCCCTGATCTATAGCTGAGGGCAAACACTTGTGTGCTTGTGGGAGAGCCTGTGTCTTTCCTGGAAGCGTTTGGGAGTTTTGCTCAGACGCGTGTTTCCTCAAGTTCAAGAATCAAGATCTAGGATACCCGCAGACAGGTGCCTGTTTGTGTGGAGACAGTCTGTTTGAAACTGTGTTCCTCAGCGCCCGCTCTTTCTCCCCGTCGCTCCACACGCCTGGGAGTCCCTTTCTTTCTCTCCACAAGCACGTGTGTTGACTTCGTCGCACATGTGCATCTGCACAAGCGTTGAGCTCAGCAGAGCGTGTCTCTTGACACTTGATGTGCGTTGGCTGTGTCTGCCTGCTCCAGTGAAGAGAGAAACGGGAAATCATCTTGGTAGAGGCAACAAAGCAAAAGCGAGGCAGGATTGACATCTGCTCAACAGAGACGGATTCCCTGCGCTGACACAGTTCACAGTTACACGAGAAGCAATCTGAGCGGTCCGTCGACCGGAGACGTGTTTCCCAAGAGGTCGTTTAGCGAGTGAACAGCAGTGTGCGCGACTTTCAGGAGTGTGCCTGGAAAGTGCCAGAATCACCAGGAGCATCTGTGCAAAAGCTGCTGCCTCTGTGACCGCATTGAGGCACGTTCCCGTGTCTGCGAGTATATAGACGGCTCTTTCGCGTTCACTCCGAGGGAAACGGTCCGCTATTGCTTCTGTGCGTACAGACGCGATTCCCTTGTCTCTTGCGAACACAGGGAACTCTGTGCATCCAAATCTACAGGCTAAGGACGCGTCTGCGTATGTTTTGGTGAACAATCGAGTGTGCGTGTTCTGACAGCTGCCTCTATGCAGACGTCTCCACAGAGCCACTTCTGAATGCCCCGCAGCCCAGGACTGAATGGATACACTAACAAGTGCACCGGTGTGAGCAACCACATATGCAGAAGGACGTCTTTCATCTCACAGAAGCGCGAACGTCTTGGCGTTCAAGCACATGGCAGAAACAAGGTGTGAACAGATGAGCTGCTGCTATTTTCTCCGTTCGGCATGCTTCGTTGTAGCTCTCTTGCCGGTCGCCGGCTTAGCGGCTTGCTTTGCGCGACTAGCTCTGGGGAGAGAAGGAGATAGCGCCGGAAACCTCGCCTTTTGCCTTCTTCGGCGCTGGAACCTGGTTGCTGCGCCTTCTCTTTGTCCATGTGCACACACACGATTCCTCAGCGAAAACCATGCAGAAACCTTTCCACGAGCACCCAGGGATGTGCACCCAGCACCACGTGCACGCACACGCAGCTAGAGAAAAGCACCTACCTTTTCACACACTGATGCCTAAGCAAACGCGTGGCCACACACACGCACACATCCGCAAGCGCGCCTACTCCCATCTATTGAGGGAAAGACGGACGAGCAACGTCCTGACAGGCTTGAGGGGAAAAACGTCCGTTGACGGTTGGCGTACTGCACGCCCGCCTACGGGGCTGCAGGGGAATCCACATTTGGAAGGTACCTGAAGATGTGTGCCTGTTCTTGGAGCTCCGCTAGTAGGGTAGCAAAGACACTCGTAGGCAGTACTGAATGCTGCTCCGTGCTACTTCTCCTCCGCTGGCAAATGCTTCAGAGTCGCCCGAGGAAAGACGTTTAACAATCGATCTCCAAGAGGAACGAAACACATGATGCCATAAGGCGAAAGAATAGCAGGGCATCTCTTCACAGGCTTGTCCCTGATCTATAGCTGAGGGCAAACACTTGTGTGCTTGTGGGAGAGCCTGTGTCTTTCCTGGAAGCGTTTGGGAGTTTTGCTCAGACGCGTGTTTCCTCAAGTTCAAGAATCAAGATCTAGGATACCTGCAGACAGGTGCCTGTTTGTGTGGAGACAGTCTGTTTGAAACTGTGTTCCTCAGCGCCCGCTCTTTCTCCCCGTCGCTCCACACGCCTGGGAGTCCCTTTCTTTCTCTCCACAAGCACGTGTGTTGACTTCGTCGCACATGTGCATCTGCACAAGCGTTGAGCTCAGCATAGCGTGTCTCTTGACACTTGATGTGCGTTGGCTGTGTCTGCCTGCTCCAGTGAAGAGAGAAACGGGAAATCATCTTGGTAGAGGCAACAAAGCAAAAGCGAGGCAGGATTGACATCTGCTCAACAGAGACGGATTCCCTGCGCTGACACAGTTCACAGTTACACGAGAAGCAATCTGAGCGGTCCGTCGACCGGAGACGTGTTTCCCAAGAGGTCGTTTAGCGAGTGAACAGCAGTGTGCGCGACTTTCAGGAGTGTGCCTGGAAAGTGCCAGAATCACCAGGAGCATCTGTGCAAAAGCTGCTGCCTCTGTGACCGCATTGAGGCACGTTCCCGTGTCTGCGAGTATATAGACGGCTCTTTCGCGTTCACTCCGAGGGAAACGGTCCGCTATTGCTTCTGTGCGTACAGACGCGATTCCCTTGTCTCTTGCGAACACAGGGAACTCTGTGCATCCAAATCTACAGGCTAAGGACGCGTCTGCATATGTTTTGGTGAACAATCGAGTGTGCGTGTTCTGACAGCTGCCTCTATGCAGACGTCTCCACAGAGCCACTTCTGAATGCCCCGCAGCCCAGGACTGAATGGATACACTAACAAGTGCACCGGTGTGAGCAACCACATATGCAGAAGGACGTCTTTCATCTCACAGAAGCGCGAACGTCTTGGCGTTCAAGCACATGGCAGAAACAAGGTGTGAACAGATGAGCTGCTGCTATTTTCTCCGTTCGGCATGCTTCGTTGTAGCTCTCTTGCCGGTCGCCGGCTTAGCGGCTTGCTTTGCGCGACTAGCTCTGGGGAGAGAAGGAGATAGCGCCGGAAACCTCGCCTTTTGCCTTCTTCGGCGCTGGAACCTGGTTGCTGCGCCTTCTCTTTGTCCATGTGCACACACACGATTCCTCAGCGAAAACCATGCAGAAACCTTTCCACGAGCACCCAGGGATGTGCACCCAGCACCACGTGCACGCACACGCAGCTAGAGAAAAGCACCTACCTTTTCACACACTGATGCCTAAGCAAACGCGTGGCCACACACACGCACACATCCGCAAGCGCGCCTACTCCCATCTATTGAGGGAAAGACGGACGAGCAACGTCCTGACAGGCTTGAGGGGAAAAACGTCCGTTGACGGTTGGCGTACTGCACGCCCGCCTACGGGGCTGCAGGGGAATCCACATTTGGAAGGTACCTGAAGATGTGTGCCTGTTCTTGGAGCTCCGCTAGTAGGGTAGCAAAGACACTCGTAGGCAGTACTGAATGCTGCTCCATGCTACTTCTCCTCCGCTGGCAAATGCTTCACAGTCGCCCGAGGAAAGACATTTAACAATCGATCTCCAAGAGGAACGAAACACATGATGCCATAAGGCGAAAGAATAGCAGGGCATCTCTTCACAGGCTTGTCCCTGATCTATAGCTGAGGGCAAACACTTGTGTGCTTGTGGGAGAGCCTGTGTCTTTCCTGGAAGCGTTTGGGAGTTTTGCTCAGACGCGTGTTTCCTCAAGTTCAAGAATCAAGATCTAGGATACCCGCAGACAGGTGCCTGTTTGTGTGGAGACAGTCTGTTTGAAACTGTGTTCCTCAGCGCCCGCTCTTTCTCCCCGTCGCTCCACACGCCTGGGAGTCCCTTTCTTTCTCTCCACAAGCACGTGTGTTGACTTCGTCGCACATGTGCATCTGCACAAGCGTTGAGCTCAGCAGAGCGTGTCTCTTGACACTTGATGTGCGTTGGCTGTGTCTGCCTGCTCCAGTGAAGAGAGAAACGGGAAATCATCTTGGTAGAGGCAACAAAGCAAAAGCGAGGCAGGATTGACATCTGCTCAACAGAGACGGATTCCCTGCGCTGACACAGTTCACAGTTACACGAGAAGCAATCTGAGCGGTCCGTCGACCGCAGACGTGTTTCCCAAGAGGTCGTTTAGCGAGTGACCAGCAGTGTGCGCGACTTTCAGGAGTGTGCCTGGAAAGTGCCAGAATCACCAGGAGCATCTGTGCAAAAGCTGCTGCCTCTGTGACCGCATTGAGGCACGTTCGCGTGTCTGCGAGTATATAGACGGCTCTTTCGCGTTCACTCCGAGGGCAACGGTCCGCTATTGCTTCTGTGCGTACAGACGCGATTCCCTTGTCTCTTGCGAACACAGGGAACTCTGTGCATCCAAATCTACAGGCTAAGGACGCGTCTGCGTATGTTTTGGTGAACAATCGAGTGTGCGTGTTCTGACAGCTGCCTCTATGCAGACGTCTCCACAGAGCCACTTCTGAATGCCCCGCAGCCCAGGACTGAATGGATACACTAACAAGTGCACCGGTGTGAGCAACCACATATGCAGAAGGACGTCTTTCATCTCACAGAAGCGCGAACGTCTTGGCGTTCAAGCACATGGCAGAAACAAGGTGTGAACAGATGAGCTGCTGCTATTTTCTCCGTTCGGCATGCTTCGTTGTAGCTCTCTTGCCGGTCGCCGGCTTAGCGGCTTGCTTTGCGCGACTAGCTCTGGGGAGAGAAGGAGATAGCGCCGGAAACCTCGCCTTTTGCCTTCTTCGGCGCTGGAACCTGGTTGCTGCGCCTTCTCTTTGTCCATGTGCACACACACGATTCCTCAGCGAAAACCATGCAGAAACCTTTCCACGAGCACCCAGGGATGTGCACCCAGCACCACGTGCACGCACACGCAGCTAGAGAAAAGCACCTACCTTTTCACACACTGATGCCTAAGCAAACGCGTGGCCACACACACGCACACATCCGCAAGCGCGCCTACTCCCATCTATTGAGAGAAAGACGGACGAGCTCTTTGGTTGCTCTTCACAGGCTTGTCCCTGATCTATAGCTGAGGGCAAACACTTGTGTGCTTGTGGGAGAGCCTGTGTCTTTCCTGGAAGCGTTTGGGAGTTTT
Source organism: Patagioenas fasciata (assembly GCF_037038585.1). Taxonomy (NCBI): domain Eukaryota; kingdom Metazoa; phylum Chordata; class Aves; order Columbiformes; family Columbidae; genus Patagioenas; species Patagioenas fasciata. Next base: position 63,841 of record NW_027288571.1, on the reverse strand, counting down.
GCTCAGACGCGTGTTTCCTCAAGTTCAAGAATCAAGATCTAGGATACCTGCAGACAGGTGCCTGTTTGTGTGGAGACAGTCTGTTTGAAACTGTGTTCCTCAGCGCCCGCTCTTTCTCCCCGTCGCTCCACACGCCTGGGAGTCCCTTTCTTTCTCTCCACAAGCACGTGTGTTGACTTCGTCGCACATGTGCATCTGCACAAGCGTTGAGCTCAGCAGAGCGTGTCTCTTGACACTTGATGTGCGTTGGCTGTGTCTGCCTGCTCCAGTGAAGAGAGAAACGGGAAATCATCTTGGTAGAGGCAACAAAGCAAAAGCGAGGCAGGATTGACATCTGCTCAACAGAGACGGATTCCCTGCGCTGACACAGTTCACAGTTACACGAGAAGCAATCTGAGCAGTCCGTCGACCGGAGACGTGTTTCCCAAGAGGTCGTTTAGCGAGTGAACAGCAGTGTGCGCGACTTTCAGGAGTGTGCCTGGAAAGTGCCAGAATCACCAGGAGCATCTGTGCAAAAGCTGCTGCCTCTGTGACCGCATTGAGGCACGTTCGCGTGTCTGCGAGTATATAGACGGCTCTTTCGCGTTCACTCCGAGGGAAACGGTCCGCTATTGCTTCTGTGCGCACAGACGCGATTCCCTTGTCTCTTGCGAACACAGGGAACTCTGTGCATCCAAATCTACAGGCTAAGGACGCGTCTGCATATGTTTTGGTGAACAATCGAGTGTGCGTGTTCTGACAGCTGCCTCTATGCAGACGTCTCCACAGAGCCACTTCTGAATGCCCCGCAGCCCAGGACTGAATGGATACACTAACAAGTGCACCGGTGTGAGCAACCACATATGCAGAAGGACGTCTTTCATCTCACAGAAGCGCGAACGTCTTGGCGTTCAAGCACATGGCAGAAACAAGGTGTGAACAGATGAGCTGCTGCTATTTTCTCCGTTCGGCATGCTTCGTTGTAGCTCTCTTGCCGGTCGCCGGCTTAGCGGCTTGCTTTGCGCGACTAGCTCTGGGGAGAGAAGGAGATAGCGCCGGAAACCTCGCCTTTTGCCTTCTTCGGCGCTGGAACCTGGTTGCTGCGCCTTCTCTTTGTCCATGTGCACACACACGATTCCTCAGCGAAAACCATGCAGAAACCTTTCCACGAGCACCCAGGGATGTGCACCCAGCACCACGTGCACGCACACGCAGCTAGAGAAAAGCACCTACCTTTTCACACACTGATGCCTAAGCAAACGCGTGGCCACACACACGCACACATCCGCAAGCGCGCCTACTCCCATCTATTGAGGGAAAGACGGACGAGCAACGTCCTGACAGGCTTGAGGGGAAAAACGTCCGTTGACGGTTGGCGTACTGCACGCCCGCCTACGGGGCTGCAGGGGAATCCACATTTGGAAGGTACCTGAAGATGTGTGCCTGTTCTTGGAGCTCCGCTAGTAGGGTAGCAAAGACACTCGTAGGCAGTACTGAATGCTGCTCCGTGCTACTTCTCCTCCGCTGGCAAATGCTTCACAGTCGCCCTAGGAAAGACGTTTAACAATCATCTCCAAGAGGAACGAAACACATGATGCCATAAGGCGAAAGAATAGCAGGGCATCTCTTCACAGGCTTGTCCCTGATCTATAGCTGAGGGCAAACACTTGTGTGCTTGTGGGAGAGCCTGTGTCTTTCCTGGAAGCGTTTGGGAGTTTTGCTCAGACGCGTGTTTCCTCAAGTTCAAGAATCAAGATCTAGGATACCTGCAGACAGGTGCCTGTTTGTGTGGAGACAGTCTGTTTGAAACTGTGTTCCTCAGCGCCCGCTCTTTCTCCCCGTCGCTCCACACGCCTGGGAGTCCCTTTCTTTCTCTCCACAAGCACGTGTGTTGACTTCGTCGCACATGTGCATCTGCACAAGCGTTGAGCTCAGCAGAGCGTGTCTCTTGACACTTGATGTGCGTTGGCTGTGTCTGCGTGCTCCAGTGAAGAGAGAAACGGGAAATCATCTTGGTAGAGGCAACAAAGCAAAAGCGAGGCAGGATCGACATCTGCTCAACAGAGACGGATTCCCTGCGCTGACACAGTTCACAGTTACACGAGAAGCAATCTGAGCGGTCCGTCGACCGGAGACGTGTTTCCCAAGAGGTCGTTTAGCGAGTGAACAGCAGTGTGCGCGACTTTCAGGAGTGTGCCTGGAAAGTGCCAGAATCACCAGGAGCATCTGTGCAAAAGCTGCCGCCTCTGTGACCGCATTGAGGCACGTTCCCGTGTCTGCGAGTATATAGACGGCTCTTTCGCGTTCACTCCGAGGGAAACGGTCCGCTATTGCTTCTGTGCGTACAGACGCGATTCCCTTGTCTCTTGCGAACACAGGGAACTCTGTGCATCCAAATCTACAGGCTAAGGACGCGTCTGCATATGTTTTGGTGAACAATCGAGTGTGCGTGTTCTGACAGCTGCCTCTATGCAGACGTCTCCACAGAGCCACTTCTGAATGCCCCGCAGCCCAGGACTGAATGGATACACTAACAAGTGCACCGGTGTGAGCAACCACATATGCAGAAGGACGTCTTTCATCTCACAGAAGCGCGAACGTCTTGGCGTTCAAGCACATGGCAGAAACAAGGTGTGAACAGATGAGCTGCTGCTATTTTCTCCGTTCGGCATGCTTCGTTGTAGCTCTCTTGCCGGTCGCCGGCTTAGCGGCTTGCTTTGCGCGACTAGCTCTGGGGAGAGAAGGAGATAGCGCCGGAAACCTCGCCTTTTGCCTTCTTCGGCGCTGGAACCTGGTTGCTGCGCCTTCTCTTTGTCCATGTGCACACACACGATTCCTCAGCGAAAACCATGCAGAAACCTTTCCACGAGCACCCAGGGATGTGCACCCAGCACCACGTGCACGCACACGCAGCTAGAGAAAAGCACCTACCTTTTCACACACTGATGCCTAAGCAAACGCGTGGCCACACACACGCACACATCCGCAAGCGCGCCTACTCCCATCTATTGAGGGAAAGACGGACGAGCAACGTCCTGACAGGCTTGAGGGGAAAAACGTCCGTTGACGGTTGGCGTACTGCACGCCCGCCTACGGGGCTGCAGGGGAATCCACATTTGGAAGGTACCTGAAGATGTGTGCCTGTTCTTGGAGCTCCGCTAGTAGGGTAGCAAAGACACTCGTAGGCAGTACTGAATGCTGCTCCGTGCTACTTCTCCTCCGCTGGCAAATGCTTCACAGTCGCCCTAGGAAAGACGTTTAACAATCGATCTCCAAGAGGAACGAAACACATGATGCCATAAGGCGAAAGAATAGCAGGGCATCTCTTCACAGGCTTGTCCCTGATCTATAGCTGAGGGCAAACACTTGTGTGCTTGTGGGAGAGCCTGTGTCTTTCCTGGAAGCGTTTGGGAGTTTTGCTCAGACGCGTGTTTCCTCAAGTTCAAGAATCAAGATCTAGGATACCTGCAGACAGGTGCCTGTTTGTGTGGAGACAGTCTGTTTGAAACTGTGTTCCTCAGCGCCCGCTCTTTCTCCCCGTCGCTCCACACGCCTGGGAGTCCCTTTCTTTCTCTCCACAAGCACGTGTGTTGACTTCGTCGCACATGTGCATCTGCACAAGCGTTGAGCTCAGCAGAGCGTGTCTCTTGACACTTGATGTGCGTTGGCTGTGTCTGCGTGCTCCAGTGAAGAGAGAAACGGGAAATCATCTTGGTAGAGGCAACAAAGCAAAAGCGAGGCAGGATCGACATCTGCTCAACAGAGACGGATTCCCTGCGCTGACACAGTTCACAGTTACACGAGAAGCAATCTGAGCGGTCCGTCGACCGGAGACGTGTTTCCCAAGAGGTCGTTTAGCGAGTGAACAGCAGTGTGCGCGACTTTCAGGAGTGTGCCTGGAAAGTGCCAGAATCACCAGGAGCATCTGTGCAAAAGCTGCCGCCTCTGTGACCGCATTGAGGCACGTTCCCGTGTCTGCGAGTATATAGACGGCTCTTTCGCGTTCACTCCGAGGGAAACGGTCCGCTATTGCTTCTGTGCGTACAGACGCGATTCCCTTGTCTCTTGCGAACACAGGGAACTCTGTGCATCCAAATCTACAGGCTAAGGACGCGTCTGCATATGTTTTGGTGAACAATCGAGTGTGCGTGTTCTGACAGCTGCCTCTATGCAGACGTCTCCACAGAGCCACTTCTGAATGCCCCGCAGCCCAGGACTGAATGGATACACTAACAAGTGCACCGGTGTGAGCAACCACATATGCAGAAGGACGTCTTTCATCTCACAGAAGCGCGAACGTCTTGGCGTTCAAGCACATGGCAGAAACAAGGTGTGAACAGATGAGCTGCTGCTATTTTCTCCGTTCGGCATGCTTCGTTGTAGCTCTCTTGCCGGTCGCCGGCTTAGCGGCTTGCTTTGCGCGACTAGCTCTGGGGAGAGAAGGAGATAGCGCCGGAAACCTCGCCTTTTGCCTTCTTCGGCGCTGGAACCTGGTTGCTGCGCCTTCTCTTTGTCCATGTGCACACACACGATTCCTCAGCGAAAACCATGCAGAAACCTTTCCACGAGCACCCAGGGATGTGCACCCAGCACCACGTGCACGCACACGCAGCTAGAGAAAAGCACCTACCTTTTCACACACTGATGCCTAAGCAAACGCGTGGCCACACACACGCACACATCCGCAAGCGCGCCTACTCCCATCTATTGAGGGAAAGACGGACGAGCAACGTCCTGACAGGCTTGAGGGGAAAAACGTCCGTTGACGGTTGGCGTACTGCACGCCCGCCTACGGGGCTGCAGGGGAATCCACATTTGGAAGGTACCTGAAGATGTGTGCCTGTTCTTGGAGCTCCGCTAGTAGGGTAGCAAAGACACTCGTAGGCAGTACTGAATGCTGCTCCGTGCTACTTCTCCTCCGCTGGCAAATGCTTCACAGTCGCCCGAGGAAAGACCTTTAACAATCGATCTCCAAGAGGAACGAAACACATGATGCCATAAGGCGAAAGAATAGCAGGGCATCTCTTCACAGGCTTGTCCCTGATCTATAGCTGAGGGCAAACACTTGTGTGCTTGTGGGAGAGCCTGTGTCTTTCCTGGAAGCGTTTGGGAGTTTTGCTCAGACGCGTGTTTCCTCAAGTTCAAGAATCAAGATCTAGGATACCTGCAGACAGGTGCCTGTTTGTGTGGAGACAGTCTGTTTGAAACTGTGTTCCTCAGCGCCCGCTCTTTCTCCCCGTCGCTCCACACGCCTGGGAGTCCCTTTCTTTCTCTCCACAAGCACGTGTGTTGACTTCGTCGCACATGTGCATCTGCACAAGCGTTGAGCTCAGCAGAGCGTGTCTCTTGACACTTGATGTGCGTTGGCTGTGTCTGCGTGCTCCAGTGAAGAGAGAAACGGGAAATCATCTTGGTAGAGGCAACAAAGCAAAAGCGAGGCAGGATCGACATCTGCTCAACAGAGACGGATTCCCTGCGCTGACACAGTTCACAGTTACACGAGAAGCAATCTGAGCGGTCCGTCGACCGGAGACGTGTTTCCCAAGAGGTCGTTTAGCGAGTGAACAGCAGTGTGCGCGACTTTCAGGAGTGTGCCTGGAAAGTGCCAGAATCACCAGGAGCATCTGTGCAAAAGCTGCCGCCTCTGTGACCGCATTGAGGCACGTTCCCGTGTCTGCGAGTATATAGACGGCTCTTTCGCGTTCACTCCGAGGGAAACGGTCCGCTATTGCTTCTGTGCGTACAGACGCGATTCCCTTGTCTCTTGCGAACACAGGGAACTCTGTGCATCCAAATCTACAGGCTAAGGACGCGTCTGCATATGTTTTGGTGAACAATCGAGTGTGCGTGTTCTGACAGCTGCCTCTATGCAGACGTCTCCACAGAGCCACTTCTGAATGCCCCGCAGCCCAGGACTGAATGGATACACTAACAAGTGCACCGGTGTGAGCAACCACATATGCAGAAGGACGTCTTTCATCTCACAGAAGCGCGAACGTCTTGGCGTTCAAGCACATGGCAGAAACAAGGTGTGAACAGATGAGCTGCTGCTATTTTCTCCGTTCGGCATGCTTCGTTGTAGCTCTCTTGCCGGTCGCCGGCTTAGCGGCTTGCTTTGCGCGACTAGCTCTGGGGAGAGAAGGAGATAGCGCCGGAAACCTCGCCTTTTGCCTTCTTCGGCGCTGGAACCTGGTTGCTGCGCCTTCTCTTTGTCCATGTGCACACACACGATTCCTCAGCGAAAACCATGCAGAAACCTTTCCACGAGCACCCAGGGATGTGCACCCAGCACCACGTGCACGCACACGCAGCTAGAGAAAAGCACCTACCTTTTCACACACTGATGCCTAAGCAAACGCGTGGCCACACACACGCACACATCCGCAAGCGCGCCTACTCCCATCTATTGAGGGAAAGACGGACGAGCAACGTCCTGACAGGCTTGAGGGGAAAAACGTCCGTTGACGGTTGGCGTACTGCACGCCCGCCTACGGGGCTGCAGGGGAATCCACATTTGGAAGGTACCTGAAGATGTGTGCCTGTTCTTGGAGCTCCGCTAGTAGGGTAGCAAAGACACTCGTAGGCAGTACTGAATGCTGCTCCGTGCTACTTCTCCTCCGCTGGCAAATGCTTCACAGTCGCCCTAGGAAAGACGTTTAACAATCGATCTCCAAGAGGAACGAAACACATGATGCCATAAGGCGAAAGAATAGCAGGGCATCTCTTCACAGGCTTGTCCCTGATCTATAGCTGAGGGCAAACACTTGTGTGCTTGTGGGAGAGCCTGTGTCTTTCCTGGAAGCGTTTGGGAGTTTTGCTCAGACGCGTGTTTCCTCAAGTTCAAGAATCAAGATCTAGGATACCTGCAGACAGGTGCCTGTTTGTGTGGAGACAGTCTGTTTGAAACTGTGTTCCTCAGCGCCCGCTCTTTCTCCCCGTCGCTCCACACGCCTGGGAGTCCCTTTCTTTCTCTCCACAAGCACGTGTGTTGACTTCGTCGCACATGTGCATCTGCACAAGCGTTGAGCTCAGCAGAGCGTGTCTCTTGACACTTGATGTGCGTTGGCTGTGTCTGCGTGCTCCAGTGAAGAGAGAAACGGGAAATCATCTTGGTAGAGGCAACAAAGCAAAAGCGAGGCAGGATCGACATCTGCTCAACAGAGACGGATTCCCTGCGCTGACACAGTTCACAGTTACACGAGAAGCAATCTGAGCGGTCCGTCGACCAGAGACGTGTTTCCCAAGAGGTCGTTTAGCGAGTGAACAGCAGTGTGCGCGACTTTCAGGAGTGTGCCTGGAAAGTGCCAGAATCACCAGGAGCATCTGTGCAAAAGCTGCCGCCTCTGTGACCGCATTGAGGCACGTTCCCGTGTCTGCGAGTATATAGACGGCTCTTTCGCGTTCACTCCGAGGGAAACGGTCCGCTATTGCTTCTGTGCGTACAGACGCGATTCCCTTGTCTCTTGCGAACACAGGGAACTCTGTGCATCCAAATCTACAGGCTAAGGACGCGTCTGCATATGTTTTGGTGAACAATCGAGTGTGCGTGTTCTGACAGCTGCCTCTATGCAGACGTCTCCACAGAGCCACTTCTGAATGCCCCGCAGCCCAGGACTGAATGGATACACTAACAAGTGCACCGGTGTGAGCAACCACATATGCAGAAGGACGTCTTTCATCTCACAGAAGCGCGAACGTCTTGGCGTTCAAGCACATGGCAGAAACAAGGTGTGAACAGATGAGCTGCTGCTATTTTCTCCGTTCGGCATGCTTCGTTGTAGCTCTCTTGCCGGTCGCCGGCTTAGCGGCTTGCTTTGCGCGACTAGCTCTGGGGAGAGAAGGAGATAGCGCCGGAAACCTCGCCTTTTGCCTTCTTCGGCGCTGGAACCTGGTTGCTGCGCCTTCTCTTTGTCCATGTGCACACACACGATTCCTCAGCGAAAACCATGCAGAAACCTTTCCACGAGCACCCAGGGATGTGCACCCAGCACCACGTGCACGCACACGCAGCTAGAGAAAAGCACCTACCTTTTCACACACTGATGCCTAAGCAAACGCGTGGCCACACACACGCACACATCCGCAAGCGCGCCTACTCCCATCTATTGAGGGAAAGACGGACGAGCAACGTCCTGACAGGCTTGAGGGGAAAAACGTCCGTTGACGGTTGGCGTACTGCACGCCCGCCTACGGGGCTGCAGGGGAATCCACATTTGGAAGGTACCTGAAGATGTGTGCCTGTTCTTGGAGCTCCGCTAGTAGGGTAGCAAAGACACTCGTAGGCAGTACTGAATGCTGCTCCGTGCTACTTCTCCTCCGCTGGCAAATGCTTCACAGTCGCCCGAGGAAAGACCTTTAACAATCGATCTCCAAGAGGAACGAAACACATGATGCCATAAGGCGAAAGAATAGCAGGGCATCTCTTCACAGGCTTGTCCCTGATCTATAGCTGAGGGCAAACACTTGTGTGCTTGTGGGAGAGCCTGTGTCTTTCCTGGAAGCGTTTGGGAGTTTTGCTCAGACGCGTGTTTCCTCAAGTTCAAGAATCAAGATCTAGGATACCTGCAGACAGGTGCCTGTTTGTGTGGAGACAGTCTGTTTGAAACTGTGTTCCTCAGCGCCCGCTCTTTCTCCCCGTCGCTCCACACGCCTGGGAGTCCCTTTCTTTCTCTCCACAAGCACGTGTGTTGACTTCGTCGCACATGTGCATCTGCACAAGCGTTGAGCTCAGCAGAGCGTGTCTCTTGACACTTGATGTGCGTTGGCTGTGTCTGCGTGCTCCAGTGAAGAGAGAAACGGGAAATCATCTTGGTAGAGGCAACAAAGCAAAAGCGAGGCAGGATCGACATCTGCTCAACAGAGACGGATTCCCTGCGCTGACACAGTTCACAGTTACACGAGAAGCAATCTGAGCGGTCCGTCGACCGGAGACGTGTTTCCCAAGAGGTCGTTTAGCGAGTGAACAGCAGTGTGCGCGACTTTCAGGAGTGTGCCTGGAAAGTGCCAGAATCACCAGGAGCATCTGTGCAAAAGCTGCCGCCTCTGTGACCGCATTGAGGCACGTTCCCGTGTCTGCGAGTATATAGACGGCTCTTTCGCGTTCACTCCGAGGGAAACGGTCCGCTATTGCTTCTGTGCGTACAGACGCGATTCCCTTGTCTCTTGCGAACACAGGGAACTCTGTGCATCCAAATCTACAGGCTAAGGACGCGTCTGCATATGTTTTGGTGAACAATCGAGTGTGCGTGTTCTGACAGCTGCCTCTATGCAGACGTCTCCACAGAGCCACTTCTGAATGCCCCGCAGCCCAGGACTGAATGGATACACTAACAAGTGCACCGGTGTGAGCAACCACATATGCAGAAGGACGTCTTTCATCTCACAGAAGCGCGAACGTCTTGGCGTTCAAGCACATGGCAGAAACAAGGTGTGAACAGATGAGCTGCTGCTATTTTCTCCGTTCGGCATGCTTCGTTGTAGCTCTCTTGCCGGTCGCCGGCTTAGCGGCTTGCTTTGCGCGACTAGCTCTGGGGAGAGAAGGAGATAGCGCCGGAAACCTCGCCTTTTGCCTTCTTCGGCGCTGGAACCTGGTTGCTGCGCCTTCTCTTTGTCCATGTGCACACACACGATTCCTCAGCGAAAACCATGCAGAAACCTTTCCACGAGCACCCAGGGATGTGCACCCAGCACCACGTGCACGCACACGCAGCTAGAGAAAAGCACCTACCTTTTCACACACTGATGCCTAAGCAAACGCGTGGCCACACACACGCACACATCCGCAAGCGCGCCTACTCCCATCTATTGAGGGAAAGACGGACGAGCAACGTCCTGACAGGCTTGAGGGGAAAAACGTCCGTTGACGGTTGGCGTACTGCACGCCCGCCTACGGGGCTGCAGGGGAATCCACATTTGGAAGGTACCTGAAGATGTGTGCCTGTTCTTGGAGCTCCGCTAGTAGGGTAGCAAAGACACTCGTAGGCAGTACTGAATGCTGCTCCGTGCTACTTCTCCTCCGCTGGCAAATGCTTCACAGTCGCCCTAGGAAAGACGTTTAACAATCGATCTCCAAGAGGAACGAAACACATGATGCCATAAGGCGAAAGAATAGCAGGGCATCTCTTCACAGGCTTGTCCCTGATCTATAGCTGAGGGCAAACACTTGTGTGCTTGTGGGAGAGCCTGTGTCTTTCCTGGAAGCGTTTGGGAGTTTTGCTCAGACGCGTGTTTCCTCAAGTTCAAGAATCAAGATCTAGGATACCTGCAGACAGGTGCCTGTTTGTGTGGAGACAGTCTGTTTGAAACTGTGTTCCTCAGCGCCCGCTCTTTCTCCCCGTCGCTCCACACGCCTGGGAGTCCCTTTCTTTCTCTCCACAAGCACGTGTGTTGACTTCGTCGCACATGTGCATCTGCACAAGCGTTGAGCTCAGCAGAGCGTGTCTCTTGACACTTGATGTGCGTTGGCTGTGTCTGCCTGCTCCAGTGAAGAGAGAAACGGGAAATCATCTTGGTAGAGGCAACAAAGCAAAAGCGAGGCAGGATCGACATCTGCTCAACAGAGACGGATTCCCTGCGCTGACACAGTTCACAGTTACACGAGAAGCAATCTGAGCGGTCCGTCGACCGGAGACGTGTTTCCCAAGAGGTCGTTTAGCGAGTGAACAGCAGTGTGCGCGACTTTCAGGAGTGTGCCTGGAAAGTGCCAGAATCACCAGGAGCATCTGTGCAAAAGCTGCCGCCTCTGTGACCGCATTGAGGCACGTTCGCGTGTCTGCGAGTATATAGACGGCTCTTTCGCGTTCACTCCGAGGGAAACGGTCCGCTATTGCTTCTGTGCGTACAGACGCGATTCCCTTGTCTCTTGCGAACACAGGGAACTCTGTGCATCCAAATCTACAGGCTAAGGACGCGTCTGCATATGTTTTGGTGAACAATCGAGTGTGCGTGTTCTGACAGCTGCCTCTATGCAGACGTCTCCACAGAGCCACTTCTGAATGCCCCGCAGCCCAGGACTGAATGGATACACTAACAAGTGCACCGGTGTGAGCAACCACATATGCAGAAGGACGTCTTTCATCTCACAGAAGCGCGAACGTCTTGGCGTTCAAGCACATGGCAGAAACAAGGTGTGAACAGATGAGCTGCTGCTATTTTCTCCGTTCGGCATGCTTCGTTGTAGCTCTCTTGCCGGTCGCCGGCTTAGCGGCTTGCTTTGCGCGACTAGCTCTGGGGAGAGAAGGAGATAGCGCCGGAAACCTCGCCTTTTGCCTTCTTCGGCGCTGGAACCTGGTTGCTGCGCCTTCTCTTTGTCCATGTGCACACACACGATTCCTCAGCGAAAACCATGCAGAAACCTTTCCACGAGCACCCAGGGATGTGCACCCAGCACCACGTGCACGCACACGCAGCTAGAGAAAAGCACCTACCTTTTCACACACTGATGCCTAAGCAAACGCGTGGCCACACACACGCACACATCCGCAAGCGCGCCTACTCCCATCTATTGAGGGAAAGACGGACGAGCAACGTCCTGACAGGCTTGAGGGGAAAAACGTCCGTTGACGGTTGGCGTACTGCACGCCCGCCTACGGGGCTGCAGGGGAATCCACATTTGGAAGGTACCTGAAGATGTGTGCCTGTTCTTGGAGCTCCGCTAGTAGGGTAGCAAAGACACTCGTAGGCAGTACTGAATGCTGCTCCGTGCTACTTCTCCTCCGCTGGCAAATGCTTCACAGTCGCCCTAGGAAAGACGTTTAACAATCGATCTCCAAGAGGAACGAAACACATGATGCCATAAGGCGAAAGAATAGCAGGGCATCTCTTCACAGGCTTGTCCCTGATCTATAGCTGAGGGCAAACACTTGTGTGCTTGTGGGAGAGCCTGTGTCTTTCCTGGAAGCGTTTGGGAGTTTTGCTCAGACGCGTGTTTCCTCAAGTTCAAGAATCAAGATCTAGGATACCTGCAGACAGGTGCCTGTTTGTGTGGAGACAGTCTGTTTGAAACTGTGTTCCTCAGCGCCCGCTCTTTCTCCCCGTCGCTCCACACGCCTGGGAGTCCCTTTCTTTCTCTCCACAAGCACGTGTGTTGACTTCGTCGCACATGTGCATCTGCACAAGCGTTGAGCTCAGCAGAGCGTGTCTCTTGACACTTGATGTGCGTTGGCTGTGTCTGCCTGCTCCAGTGAAGAGAGAAACGGGAAATCATCTTGGTAGAGGCAACAAAGCAAAAGCGAGGCAGGATCGACATCTGCTCAACAGAGACGGATTCCCTGCGCTGACACAGTTCACAGTTACACGAGAAGCAATCTGAGCGGTCCGTCGACCGGAGACGTGTTTCCCAAGAGGTCGTTTAGCGAGTGAACAGCAGTGTGCGCGACTTTCAGGAGTGTGCCTGGAAAGTGCCAGAATCACCAGGAGCATCTGTGCAAAAGCTGCCGCCTCTGTGACCGCATTGAGGCACGTTCGCGTGTCTGCGAGTATATAGACGGCTCTTTCGCGTTCACTCCGAGGGAAACGGTCCGCTATTGCTTCTGTGCGTACAGACGCGATTCCCTTGTCTCTTGCGAACACAGGGAACTCTGTGCATCCAAATCTACAGGCTAAGGACGCGTCTGCATATGTTTTGGTGAACAATCGAGTGTGCGTGTTCTGACAGCTGCCTCTATGCAGACGTCTCCACAGAGCCACTTCTGAATGCCCCGCAGTCCAGGACTGAATGGATACACTAACAAGTGCACCGGTGTGAGCAACCACATATGCAGAAGGACGTCTTTCATCTCACAGAAGCGCGAACGTCTTGGCGTTCAAGCACATGGCAGAAACAAGGTGTGAACAGATGAGCTGCTGCTATTTTCTCCGTTCGGCATGCTTCGTTGTAGCTCTCTTGCCGGTCGCCGGCTTAGCGGCTTGCTTTGCGCGACTAGCTCTGGGGAGAGAAGGAGATAGCGCCGGAAACCTCGCCTTTTGCCTTCTTCGGCGCTGGAACCTGGTTGCTGCGCCTTCTCTTTGTCCATGTGCACACACACGATTCCTCAGCGAAAACCATGCAGAAACCTTTCCACGAGCACCCAGGGATGTGCACCCAGCACCACGTGCACGCACACGCAGCTAGAGAAAAGCACCTACCTTTTCACACACTGATGCCTAAGCAAACGCGTGGCCACACACACGCACACATCCGCAAGCGCGCCTACTCCCATCTATTGAGGGAAAGACGGACGAGCAACGTCCTGACAGGCTTGAGGGGAAAAACGTCCGTTGACGGTTGGCGTACTGCACGCCCGCCTACGGGGCTGCAGGGGAATCCACATTTGGAAGGTACCTGAAGATGTGTGCCTGTTCTTGGAGCTCCGCTAGTAGGGTAGCAAAGACACTCGTAGGCAGTACTGAATGCTGCTCCGTGCTACTTCTCCTCCGCTGGCAAATGCTTCACAGTCGCCCTAGGAAAGACGTTTAACAATCGATCTCCAAGAGGAACGAAACACATGATGCCATAAGGCGAAAGAATAGCAGGGCATCTCTTCACAGGCTTGTCCCTGATCTATAGCTGAGGGCAAACACTTGTGTGCTTGTGGGAGAGCCTGTGTCTTTCCTGGAAGCGTTTGGGAGTTTTGCTCAGACGCGTGTTTCCTCAAGTTCAAGAATCAAGATCTAGGATACCTGCAGACAGGTGCCTGTTTGTGTGGAGACAGTCTGTTTGAAACTGTGTTCCTCAGCGCCCGCTCTTTCTCCCCGTCGCTCCACACGCCTGGGAGTCCCTTTCTTTCTCTCCACAAGCACGTGTGTTGACTTCGTCGCACATGTGCATCTGCACAAGCGTTGAGCTCAGCAGAGCGTGTCTCTTGACACTTGATGTGCGTTGGCTGTGTCTGCCTGCTCCAGTGAAGAGAGAAACGGGAAATCATCTTGGTAGAGGCAACAAAGCAAAAGCGAGGCAGGATCGACATCTGCTCAACAGAGACGGATTCCCTGCGCTGACACAATTCACAGTTACACGAGAAGCAATCTGAGCGGTCCGTCGACCGGAGACGTGTTTCCCAAGAGGTCGTTTAGCGAGTGAACAGCAGTGTGCGCGACTTTCAGGAGTGTGCCTGGAAAGTGCCAGAATCACCAGGAGCATCTGTGCAAAAGCTGCTGCCTCTGTGACCGCATTGAGGCACGTTCCCGTGTCTGCGAGTATATAGACGGCTCTTTCGCGTTCACTCCGAGGGAAACGGTCCGCTATTGCTTCTGTGCGCACAGACGCGATTCCCTTGTCTCTTGCGAACACAGGGAACTCTGTGCATCCAAATCTACAGGCTAAGGACGCGTCTGCGTATGTTTTGGTGTACAATCGAGTGTGCGTGTTCTGACAGCTGCCTCTATGCAGACGTCTCCACAGAGCCACTTCTGAATGCCCCGCAGCCCAGGACTGAATGGATACACTAACAAGTGCACCGGTGTGAGCAACCACATATGCAGAAGGACGTCTTTCATCTCACAGAAGCGCGAACGTCTTGGCGTTCAAGCACATGGCAGAAACAAGGTGTGAACAGATGAGCTGCTGCTATTTTCTCCGTTCGGCATGCTTCGTTGTAGCTCTCTTGCCGGTCGCCGGCTTAGCGGCTTGCTTTGCGCGACTAGCTCTGGGGAGAGAAGGAGATAGCGCCGGAAACCTCGCCTTTTGCCTTCTTCGGCGCTGGAACCTGGTTGCTGCGCCTTCTCTTTGTCCATGTGCACACACACGATTCCTCAGCGAAAACCATGCAGAAACCTTTCCACGAGCACCCAGGGATGTGCACCCAGCACCACGTGCACGCACACGCAGCTAGAGAAAAGCACCTACCTTTTCACACACTGATGCCTAAGCAAACGCGTGGCCACACACACGCACACATCCGCAAGCGCGCCTACTCCCATCTATTGAGGGAAAGACGGACGAGCAACGTCCTGACAGGCTTGAGGGGAAAAACGTCCGTTGACGGTTGGCGTACTGCACGCCCGCCTACGGGGCTGCAGGGGAATCCACATTTGGAAGGTACCTGAAGATGTGTGCCTGTTCTTGGAGCTCCGCTAGTAGGGTAGCAAAGACACTCGTAGGCAGTACTGAATGCTGCTCCGTGCTACTTCTCCTCCGCTGGCAAATGCTTCACAGTCGCCCTAGGAAAGACGTTTAACAATCATCTCCAAGAGGAACGAAACACATGATGCCATAAGGCGAAAGAATAGCAGGGCATCTCTTCACAGGCTTGTCCCTGATCTATAGCTGAGGGCAAACACTTGTGTGCTTGTGGGAGAGCCTGTGTCTTTCCTGGAAGCGTTTGGGAGTTTTGCTCAGACGCGTGTTTCCTCAAGTTCAAGAATCAAGATCTAGGATACCTGCAGACAGGTGCCTGTTTGTGTGGAGACAGTCTGTTTGAAACTGTGTTCCTCAGCGCCCGCTCTTTCTCCCCGTCGCTCCACACGCCTGGGAGTCCCTTTCTTTCTCTCCACAAGCACGTGTGTTGACTTCGTCGCACATGTGCATCTGCACAAGCGTTGAGCTCAGCAGAGCGTGTCTCTTGACACTTGATGTGCGTTGGCTGTGTCTGCGTGCTCCAGTGAAGAGAGAAACGGGAAATCATCTTGGTAGAGGCAACAAAGCAAAAGCGAGGCAGGATCGACATCTGCTCAACAGAGACGGATTCCCTGCGCTGACACAGTTCACAGTTACACGAGAAGCAATCTGAGCGGTCCGTCGACCGGAGACGTGTTTCCCAAGAGGTCGTTTAGCGAGTGAACAGCAGTGTGCGCGACTTTCAGGAGTGTGCCTGGAAAGTGCCAGAATCACCAGGAGCATCTGTGCAAAAGCTGCCGCCTCTGTGACCGCATTGAGGCACGTTCCCGTGTCTGCGAGTATATAGACGGCTCTTTCGCGTTCACTCCGAGGGAAACGGTCCGCTATTGCTTCTGTGCGTACAGACGCGATTCCCTTGTCTCTTGCGAACACAGGGAACTCTGTGCATCCAAATCTACAGGCTAAGGACGCGTCTGCATATGTTTTGGTGAACAATCGAGTGTGCGTGTTCTGACAGCTGCCTCTATGCAGACGTCTCCACAGAGCCACTTCTGAATGCCCCGCAGCCCAGGACTGAATGGATACACTAACAAGTGCACCGGTGTGAGCAACCACATATGCAGAAGGACGTCTTTCATCTCACAGAAGCGCGAACGTCTTGGCGTTCAAGCACATGGCAGAAACAAGGTGTGAACAGATGAGCTGCTGCTATTTTCTCCGTTCGGCATGCTTCGTTGTAGCTCTCTTGCCGGTCGCCGGCTTAGCGGCTTGCTTTGCGCGACTAGCTCTGGGGAGAGAAGGAGATAGCGCCGGAAACCTCGCCTTTTGCCTTCTTCGGCGCTGGAACCTGGTTGCTGCGCCTTCTCTTTGTCCATGTGCACACACACGATTCCTCAGCGAAAACCATGCAGAAACCTTTCCACGAGCACCCAGGGATGTGCACCCAGCACCACGTGCACGCACACGCAGCTAGAGAAAAGCACCTACCTTTTCACACACTGATGCCTAAGCAAACGCGTGGCCACACACACGCACACATCCGCAAGCGCGCCTACTCCCATCTATTGAGGGAAAGACGGACGAGCAACGTCCTGACAGGCTTGAGGGGAAAAACGTCCGTTGACGGTTGGCGTACTGCACGCCCGCCTACGGGGCTGCAGGGGAATCCACATTTGGAAGGTACCTGAAGATGTGTGCCTGTTCTTGGAGCTCCGCTAGTAGGGTAGCAAAGACACTCGTAGGCAGTACTGAATGCTGCTCCGTGCTACTTCTCCTCCGCTGGCAAATGCTTCACAGTCGCCCTAGGAAAGACGTTTAACAATCGATCTCCAAGAGGAACGAAACACATGATGCCATAAGGCGAAAGAATAGCAGGGCATCTCTTCACAGGCTTGTCCCTGATCTATAGCTGAGGGCAAACACTTGTGTGCTTGTGGGAGAGCCTGTGTCTTTCCTGGAAGCGTTTGGGAGTTTTGCTCAGACGCGTGTTTCCTCAAGTTCAAGAATCAAGATCTAGGATACCTGCAGACAGGTGCCTGTTTGTGTGGAGACAGTCTGTTTGAAACTGTGTTCCTCAGCGCCCGCTCTTTCTCCCCGTCGCTCCACACGCCTGGGAGTCCCTTTCTTTCTCTCCACAAGCACGTGTGTTGACTTCGTCGCACATGTGCATCTGCACAAGCGTTGAGCTCAGCAGAGCGTGTCTCTTGACACTTGATGTGCGTTGGCTGTGTCTGCGTGCTCCAGTGAAGAGAGAAACGGGAAATCATCTTGGTAGAGGCAACAAAGCAAAAGCGAGGCAGGATCGACATCTGCTCAACAGAGACGGATTCCCTGCGCTGACACAGTTCACAGTTACACGAGAAGCAATCTGAGCGGTCCGTCGACCGGAGACGTGTTTCCCAAGAGGTCGTTTAGCGAGTGAACAGCAGTGTGCGCGACTTTCAGGAGTGTGCCTGGAAAGTGCCAGAATCACCAGGAGCATCTGTGCAAAAGCTGCCGCCTCTGTGACCGCATTGAGGCACGTTCCCGTGTCTGCGAGTATATAGACGGCTCTTTCGCGTTCACTCCGAGGGAAACGGTCCGCTATTGCTTCTGTGCGTACAGACGCGATTCCCTTGTCTCTTGCGAACACAGGGAACTCTGTGCATCCAAATCTACAGGCTAAGGACGCGTCTGCATATGTTTTGGTGAACAATCGAGTGTGCGTGTTCTGACAGCTGCCTCTATGCAGACGTCTCCACAGAGCCACTTCTGAATGCCCCGCAGCCCAGGACTGAATGGATACACTAACAAGTGCACCGGTGTGAGCAACCACATATGCAGAAGGACGTCTTTCATCTCACAGAAGCGCGAACGTCTTGGCGTTCAAGCACATGGCAGAAACAAGGTGTGAACAGATGAGCTGCTGCTATTTTCTCCGTTCGGCATGCTTCGTTGTAGCTCTCTTGCCGGTCGCCGGCTTAGCGGCTTGCTTTGCGCGACTAGCTCTGGGGAGAGAAGGAGATAGCGCCGGAAACCTCGCCTTTTGCCTTCTTCGGCGCTGGAACCTGGTTGCTGCGCCTTCTCTTTGTCCATGTGCACACACACGATTCCTCAGCGAAAACCATGCAGAAACCTTTCCACGAGCACCCAGGGATGTGCACCCAGCACCACGTGCACGCACACGCAGCTAGAGAAAAGCACCTACCTTTTCACACACTGATGCCTAAGCAAACGCGTGGCCACACACACGCACACATCCGCAAGCGCGCCTACTCCCATCTATTGAGGGAAAGACGGACGAGCAACGTCCTGACAGGCTTGAGGGGAAAAACGTCCGTTGACGGTTGGCGTACTGCACGCCCGCCTACGGGGCTGCAGGGGAATCCACATTTGGAAGGTACCTGAAGATGTGTGCCTGTTCTTGGAGCTCCGCTAGTAGGGTAGCAAAGACACTCGTAGGCAGTACTGAATGCTGCTCCGTGCTACTTCTCCTCCGCTGGCAAATGCTTCACAGTCGCCCGAGGAAAGACCTTTAACAATCGATCTCCAAGAGGAACGAAACACATGATGCCATAAGGCGAAAGAATAGCAGGGCATCTCTTCACAGGCTTGTCCCTGATCTATAGCTGAGGGCAAACACTTGTGTGCTTGTGGGAGAGCCTGTGTCTTTCCTGGAAGCGTTTGGGAGTTTTGCTCAGACGCGTGTTTCCTCAAGTTCAAGAATCAAGATCTAGGATACCTGCAGACAGGTGCCTGTTTGTGTGGAGACAGTCTGTTTGAAACTGTGTTCCTCAGCGCCCGCTCTTTCTCCCCGTCGCTCCACACGCCTGGGAGTCCCTTTCTTTCTCTCCACAAGCACGTGTGTTGACTTCGTCGCACATGTGCATCTGCACAAGCGTTGAGCTCAGCAGAGCGTGTCTCTTGACACTTGATGTGCGTTGGCTGTGTCTGCGTGCTCCAGTGAAGAGAGAAACGGGAAATCATCTTGGTAGAGGCAACAAAGCAAAAGCGAGGCAGGATCGACATCTGCTCAACAGAGACGGATTCCCTGCGCTGACACAGTTCACAGTTACACGAGAAGCAATCTGAGCGGTCCGTCGACCGGAGACGTGTTTCCCAAGAGGTCGTTTAGCGAGTGAACAGCAGTGTGCGCGACTTTCAGGAGTGTGCCTGGAAAGTGCCAGAATCACCAGGAGCATCTGTGCAAAAGCTGCCGCCTCTGTGACCGCATTGAGGCACGTTCCCGTGTCTGCGAGTATATAGACGGCTCTTTCGCGTTCACTCCGAGGGAAACGGTCCGCTATTGCTTCTGTGCGTACAGACGCGATTCCCTTGTCTCTTGCGAACACAGGGAACTCTGTGCATCCAAATCTACAGGCTAAGGACGCGTCTGCATATGTTTTGGTGAACAATCGAGTGTGCGTGTTCTGACAGCTGCCTCTATGCAGACGTCTCCACAGAGCCACTTCTGAATGCCCCGCAGCCCAGGACTGAATGGATACACTAACAAGTGCACCGGTGTGAGCAACCACATATGCAGAAGGACGTCTTTCATCTCACAGAAGCGCGAACGTCTTGGCGTTCAAGCACATGGCAGAAACAAGGTGTGAACAGATGAGCTGCTGCTATTTTCTCCGTTCGGCATGCTTCGTTGTAGCTCTCTTGCCGGTCGCCGGCTTAGCGGCTTGCTTTGCGCGACTAGCTCTGGGGAGAGAAGGAGATAGCGCCGGAAACCTCGCCTTTTGCCTTCTTCGGCGCTGGAACCTGGTTGCTGCGCCTTCTCTTTGTCCATGTGCACACACACGATTCCTCAGCGAAAACCATGCAGAAACCTTTCCACGAGCACCCAGGGATGTGCACCCAGCACCACGTGCACGCACACGCAGCTAGAGAAAAGCACCTACCTTTTCACACACTGATGCCTAAGCAAACGCGTGGCCACACACACGCACACATCCGCAAGCGCGCCTACTCCCATCTATTGAGGGAAAGACGGACGAGCAACGTCCTGACAGGCTTGAGGGGAAAAACGTCCGTTGACGGTTGGCGTACTGCACGCCCGCCTACGGGGCTGCAGGGGAATCCACATTTGGAAGGTACCTGAAGATGTGTGCCTGTTCTTGGAGCTCCGCTAGTAGGGTAGCAAAGACACTCGTAGGCAGTACTGAATGCTGCTCCGTGCTACTTCTCCTCCGCTGGCAAATGCTTCACAGTCGCCCGAGGAAAGACCTTTAACAATCGATCTCCAAGAGGAACGAAACACATGATGCCATAAGGCGAAAGAATAGCAGGGCATCTCTTCACAGGCTTGTCCCTGATCTATAGCTGAGGGCAAACACTTGTGTGCTTGTGGGAGAGCCTGTGTCTTTCCTGGAAGCGTTTGGGAGTTTTGCTCAGACGCGTGTTTCCTCAAGTTCAAGAATCAAGATCTAGGATACCTGCAGACAGGTGCCTGTTTGTGTGGAGACAGTCTGTTTGAAACTGTGTTCCTCAGCGCCCGCTCTTTCTCCCCGTCGCTCCACACGCCTGGGAGTCCCTTTCTTTCTCTCCACAAGCACGTGTGTTGACTTCGTCGCACATGTGCATCTGCACAAGCGTTGAGCTCAGCAGAGCGTGTCTCTTGACACTTGATGTGCGTTGGCTGTGTCTGCGTGCTCCAGTGAAGAGAGAAACGGGAAATCATCTTGGTAGAGGCAACAAAGCAAAAGCGAGGCAGGATCGACATCTGCTCAACAGAGACGGATTCCCTGCGCTGACACAGTTCACAGTTACACGAGAAGCAATCTGAGCGGTCCGTCGACCAGAGACGTGTTTCCCAAGAGGTCGTTTAGCGAGTGAACAGCAGTGTGCGCGACTTTCAGGAGTGTGCCTGGAAAGTGCCAGAATCACCAGGAGCATCTGTGCAAAAGCTGCCGCCTCTGTGACCGCATTGAGGCACGTTCCCGTGTCTGCGAGTATATAGACGGCTCTTTCGCGTTCACTCCGAGGGAAACGGTCCGCTATTGCTTCTGTGCGTACAGACGCGATTCCCTTGTCTCTTGCGAACACAGGGAACTCTGTGCATCCAAATCTACAGGCTAAGGACGCGTCTGCATATGTTTTGGTGAACAATCGAGTGTGCGTGTTCTGACAGCTGCCTCTATGCAGACGTCTCCACAGAGCCACTTCTGAATGCCCCGCAGCCCAGGACTGAATGGATACACTAACAAGTGCACCGGTGTGAGCAACCACATATGCAGAAGGACGTCTTTCATCTCACAGAAGCGCGAACGTCTTGGCGTTCAAGCACATGGCAGAAACAAGGTGTGAACAGATGAGCTGCTGCTATTTTCTCCGTTCGGCATGCTTCGTTGTAGCTCTCTTGCCGGTCGCCGGCTTAGCGGCTTGCTTTGCGCGACTAGCTCTGGGGAGAGAAGGAGATAGCGCCGGAAACCTCGCCTTTTGCCTTCTTCGGCGCTGGAACCTGGTTGCTGCGCCTTCTCTTTGTCCATGTGCACACACACGATTCCTCAGCGAAAACCATGCAGAAACCTTTCCACGAGCACCCAGGGATGTGCACCCAGCACCACGTGCACGCACACGCAGCTAGAGAAAAGCACCTACCTTTTCACACACTGATGCCTAAGCAAACGCGTGGCCACACACACGCACACATCCGCAAGCGCGCCTACTCCCATCTATTGAGGGAAAGACGGACGAGCAACGTCCTGACAGGCTTGAGGGGAAAAACGTCCGTTGACGGTTGGCGTACTGCACGCCCGCCTACGGGGCTGCAGGGGAATCCACATTTGGAAGGTACCTGAAGATGTGTGCCTGTTCTTGGAGCTCCGCTAGTAGGGTAGCAAAGACACTCGTAGGCAGTACTGAATGCTGCTCCGTGCTACTTCTCCTCCGCTGGCAAATGCTTCACAGTCGCCCGAGGAAAGACCTTTAACAATCGATCTCCAAGAGGAACGAAACACATGATGCCATAAGGCGAAAGAATAGCAGGGCATCTCTTCACAGGCTTGTCCCTGATCTATAGCTGAGGGCAAACACTTGTGTGCTTGTGGGAGAGCCTGTGTCTTTCCTGGAAGCGTTTGGGAGTTTTGCTCAGACGCGTGTTTCCTCAAGTTCAAGAATCAAGATCTAGGATACCTGCAGACAGGTGCCTGTTTGTGTGGAGACAGTCTGTTTGAAACTGTGTTCCTCAGCGCCCGCTCTTTCTCCCCGTCGCTCCACACGCCTGGGAGTCCCTTTCTTTCTCTCCACAAGCACGTGTGTTGACTTCGTCGCACATGTGCATCTGCACAAGCGTTGAGCTCAGCAGAGCGTGTCTCTTGACACTTGATGTGCGTTGGCTGTGTCTGCGTGCTCCAGTGAAGAGAGAAACGGGAAATCATCTTGGTAGAGGCAACAAAGCAAAAGCGAGGCAGGATCGACATCTGCTCAACAGAGACGGATTCCCTGCGCTGACACAGTTCACAGTTACACGAGAAGCAATCTGAGCGGTCCGTCGACCGGAGACGTGTTTCCCAAGAGGTCGTTTAGCGAGTGAACAGCAGTGTGCGCGACTTTCAGGAGTGTGCCTGGAAAGTGCCAGAATCACCAGGAGCATCTGTGCAAAAGCTGCCGCCTCTGTGACCGCATTGAGGCACGTTCCCGTGTCTGCGAGTATATAGACGGCTCTTTCGCGTTCACTCCGAGGGAAACGGTCCGCTATTGCTTCTGTGCGTACAGACGCGATTCCCTTGTCTCTTGCGAACACAGGGAACTCTGTGCATCCAAATCTACAGGCTAAGGACGCGTCTGCATATGTTTTGGTGAACAATCGAGTGTGCGTGTTCTGACAGCTGCCTCTATGCAGACGTCTCCACAGAGCCACTTCTGAATGCCCCGCAGCCCAGGACTGAATGGATACACTAACAAGTGCACCGGTGTGAGCAACCACATATGCAGAAGGACGTCTTTCATCTCACAGAAGCGCGAACGTCTTGGCGTTCAAGCACATGGCAGAAACAAGGTGTGAACAGATGAGCTGCTGCTATTTTCTCCGTTCGGCATGCTTCGTTGTAGCTCTCTTGCCGGTCGCCGGCTTAGCGGCTTGCTTTGCGCGACTAGCTCTGGGGAGAGAAGGAGATAGCGCCGGAAACCTCGCCTTTTGCCTTCTTCGGCGCTGGAACCTGGTTGCTGCGCCTTCTCTTTGTCCATGTGCACACACACGATTCCTCAGCGAAAACCATGCAGAAACCTTTCCACGAGCACCCAGGGATGTGCACCCAGCACCACGTGCACGCACACGCAGCTAGAGAAAAGCACCTACCTTTTCACACACTGATGCCTAAGCAAACGCGTGGCCACACACACGCACACATCCGCAAGCGCGCCTACTCCCATCTATTGAGGGAAAGACGGACGAGCAACGTCCTGACAGGCTTGAGGGGAAAAACGTCCGTTGACGGTTGGCGTACTGCACGCCCGCCTACGGGGCTGCAGGGGAATCCACATTTGGAAGGTACCTGAAGATGTGTGCCTGTTCTTGGAGCTCCGCTAGTAGGGTAGCAAAGACACTCGTAGGCAGTACTGAATGCTGCTCCGTGCTACTTCTCCTCCGCTGGCAAATGCTTCACAGTCGCCCTAGGAAAGACGTTTAACAATCGATCTCCAAGAGGAACGAAACACATGATGCCATAAGGCGAAAGAATAGCAGGGCATCTCTTCACAGGCTTGTCCCTGATCTATAGCTGAGGGCAAACACTTGTGTGCTTGTGGGAGAGCCTGTGTCTTTCCTGGAAGCGTTTGGGAGTTTTGCTCAGACGCGTGTTTCCTCAAGTTCAAGAATCAAGATCTAGGATACCTGCAGACAGGTGCCTGTTTGTGTGGAGACAGTCTGTTTGAAACTGTGTTCCTCAGCGCCCGCTCTTTCTCCCCGTCGCTCCACACGCCTGGGAGTCCCTTTCTTTCTCTCCACAAGCACGTGTGTTGACTTCGTCGCACATGTGCATCTGCACAAGCGTTGAGCTCAGCAGAGCGTGTCTCTTGACACTTGATGTGCGTTGGCTGTGTCTGCCTGCTCCAGTGAAGAGAGAAACGGGAAATCATCTTGGTAGAGGCAACAAAGCAAAAGCGAGGCAGGATCGACATCTGCTCAACAGAGACGGATTCCCTGCGCTGACACAGTTCACAGTTACACGAGAAGCAATCTGAGCGGTCCGTCGACCGGAGACGTGTTTCCCAAGAGGTCGTTTAGCGAGTGAACAGCAGTGTGCGCGACTTTCAGGAGTGTGCCTGGAAAGTGCCAGAATCACCAGGAGCATCTGTGCAAAAGCTGCCGCCTCTGTGACCGCATTGAGGCACGTTCGCGTGTCTGCGAGTATATAGACGGCTCTTTCGCGTTCACTCCGAGGGAAACGGTCCGCTATTGCTTCTGTGCGTACAGACGCGATTCCCTTGTCTCTTGCGAACACAGGGAACTCTGTGCATCCAAATCTACAGGCTAAGGACGCGTCTGCATATGTTTTGGTGAACAATCGAGTGTGCGTGTTCTGACAGCTGCCTCTATGCAGACGTCTCCACAGAGCCACTTCTGAATGCCCCGCAGCCCAGGACTGAATGGATACACTAACAAGTGCACCGGTGTGAGCAACCACATATGCAGAAGGACGTCTTTCATCTCACAGAAGCGCGAACGTCTTGGCGTTCAAGCACATGGCAGAAACAAGGTGTGAACAGATGAGCTGCTGCTATTTTCTCCGTTCGGCATGCTTCGTTGTAGCTCTCTTGCCGGTCGCCGGCTTAGCGGCTTGCTTTGCGCGACTAGCTCTGGGGAGAGAAGGAGATAGCGCCGGAAACCTCGCCTTTTGCCTTCTTCGGCGCTGGAACCTGGTTGCTGCGCCTTCTCTTTGTCCATGTGCACACACACGATTCCTCAGCGAAAACCATGCAGAAACCTTTCCACGAGCACCCAGGGATGTGCACCCAGCACCACGTGCACGCACACGCAGCTAGAGAAAAGCACCTACCTTTTCACACACTGATGCCTAAGCAAACGCGTGGCCACACACACGCACACATCCGCAAGCGCGCCTACTCCCATCTATTGAGGGAAAGACGGACGAGCAACGTCCTGACAGGCTTGAGGGGAAAAACGTCCGTTGACGGTTGGCGTACTGCACGCCCGCCTACGGGGCTGCAGGGGAATCCACATTTGGAAGGTACCTGAAGATGTGTGCCTGTTCTTGGAGCTCCGCTAGTAGGGTAGCAAAGACACTCGTAGGCAGTACTGAATGCTGCTCCGTGCTACTTCTCCTCCGCTGGCAAATGCTTCACAGTCGCCCTAGGAAAGACGTTTAACAATCGATCTCCAAGAGGAACGAAACACATGATGCCATAAGGCGAAAGAATAGCAGGGCATCTCTTCACAGGCTTGTCCCTGATCTATAGCTGAGGGCAAACACTTGTGTGCTTGTGGGAGAGCCTGTGTCTTTCCTGGAAGCGTTTGGGAGTTTTGCTCAGACGCGTGTTTCCTCAAGTTCAAGAATCAAGATCTAGGATACCTGCAGACAGGTGCCTGTTTGTGTGGAGACAGTCTGTTTGAAACTGTGTTCCTCAGCGCCCGCTCTTTCTCCCCGTCGCTCCACACGCCTGGGAGTCCCTTTCTTTCTCTCCACAAGCACGTGTGTTGACTTCGTCGCACATGTGCATCTGCACAAGCGTTGAGCTCAGCAGAGCGTGTCTCTTGACACTTGATGTGCGTTGGCTGTGTCTGCCTGCTCCAGTGAAGAGAGAAACGGGAAATCATCTTGGTAGAGGCAACAAAGCAAAAGCGAGGCAGGATCGACATCTGCTCAACAGAGACGGATTCCCTGCGCTGACACAGTTCACAGTTACACGAGAAGCAATCTGAGCGGTCCGTCGACCGGAGACGTGTTTCCCAAGAGGTCGTTTAGCGAGTGAACAGCAGTGTGCGCGACTTTCAGGAGTGTGCCTGGAAAGTGCCAGAATCACCAGGAGCATCTGTGCAAAAGCTGCCGCCTCTGTGACCGCATTGAGGCACGTTCGCGTGTCTGCGAGTATATAGACGGCTCTTTCGCGTTCACTCCGAGGGAAACGGTCCGCTATTGCTTCTGTGCGTACAGACGCGATTCCCTTGTCTCTTGCGAACACAGGGAACTCTGTGCATCCAAATCTACAGGCTAAGGACGCGTCTGCATATGTTTTGGTGAACAATCGAGTGTGCGTGTTCTGACAGCTGCCTCTATGCAGACGTCTCCACAGAGCCACTTCTGAATGCCCCGCAGCCCAGGACTGAATGGATACACTAACAAGTGCACCGGTGTGAGCAACCACATATGCAGAAGGACGTCTTTCATCTCACAGAAGCGCGAACGTCTTGGCGTTCAAGCACATGGCAGAAACAAGGTGTGAACAGATGAGCTGCTGCTATTTTCTCCGTTCGGCATGCTTCGTTGTAGCTCTCTTGCCGGTCGCCGGCTTAGCGGCTTGCTTTGCGCGACTAGCTCTGGGGAGAGAAGGAGATAGCGCCGGAAACCTCGCCTTTTGCCTTCTTCGGCGCTGGAACCTGGTTGCTGCGCCTTCTCTTTGTCCATGTGCACACACACGATTCCTCAGCGAAAACCATGCAGAAACCTTTCCACGAGCACCCAGGGATGTGCACCCAGCACCACGTGCACGCACACGCAGCTAGAGAAAAGCACCTACCTTTTCACACACTGATGCCTAAGCAAACGCGTGGCCACACACACGCACACATCCGCAAGCGCGCCTACTCCCATCTATTGAGGGAAAGACGGACGAGCAACGTCCTGACAGGCTTGAGGGGAAAAACGTCCGTTGACGGTTGGCGTACTGCACGCCCGCCTACGGGGCTGCAGGGGAATCCACATTTGGAAGGTACCTGAAGATGTGTGCCTGTTCTTGGAGCTCCGCTAGTAGGGTAGCAAAGACACTCGTAGGCAGTACTGAATGCTGCTCCGTGCTACTTCTCCTCCGCTGGCAAATGCTTCACAGTCGCCCTAGGAAAGACGTTTAACAATCGATCTCCAAGAGGAACGAAACACATGATGCCATAAGGCGAAAGAATAGCAGGGCATCTCTTCACAGGCTTGTCCCTGATCTATAGCTGAGGGCAAACACTTGTGTGCTTGTGGGAGAGCCTGTGTCTTTCCTGGAAGCGTTTGGGAGTTTTGCTCAGACGCGTGTTTCCTCAAGTTCAAGAATCAAGATCTAGGATACCTGCAGACAGGTGCCTGTTTGTGTGGAGACAGTCTGTTTGAAACTGTGTTCCTCAGCGCCCGCTCTTTCTCCCCGTCGCTCCACACGCCTGGGAGTCCCTTTCTTTCTCTCCACAAGCACGTGTGTTGACTTCGTCGCACATGTGCATCTGCACAAGCGTTGAGCTCAGCAGAGCGTGTCTCTTGACACTTGATGTGCGTTGGCTGTGTCTGCCTGCTCCAGTGAAGAGAGAAACGGGAAATCATCTTGGTAGAGGCAACAAAGCAAAAGCGAGGCAGGATCGACATCTGCTCAACAGAGACGGATTCCCTGCGCTGACACAATTCACAGTTACACGAGAAGCAATCTGAGCGGTCCGTCGACCGGAGACGTGTTTCCCAAGAGGTCGTTTAGCGAGTGAACAGCAGTGTGCGCGACTTTCAGGAGTGTGCCTGGAAAGTGCCAGAATCACCAGGAGCATCTGTGCAAAAGCTGCTGCCTCTGTGACCGCATTGAGGCACGTTCCCGTGTCTGCGAGTATATAGACGGCTCTTTCGCGTTCACTCCGAGGGAAACGGTCCGCTATTGCTTCTGTGCGCACAGACGCGATTCCCTTGTCTCTTGCGAACACAGGGAACTCTGTGCATCCAAATCTACAGGCTAAGGACGCGTCTGCGTATGTTTTGGTGTACAATCGAGTGTGCGTGTTCTGACAGCTGCCTCTATGCAGACGTCTCCACAGAGCCACTTCTGAATGCCCCGCAGCCCAGGACTGAATGGATACACTAACAAGTGCACCGGTGTGAGCAACCACATATGCAGAAGGACGTCTTTCATCTCACAGAAGCGCGAACGTCTTGGCGTTCAAGCACATGGCAGAAACAAGGTGTGAACAGATGAGCTGCTGCTATTTTCTCCGTTCGGCATGCTTCGTTGTAGCTCTCTTGCCGGTCGCCGGCTTAGCGGCTTGCTTTGCGCGACTAGCTCTGGGGAGAGAAGGAGATAGCGCCGGAAACCTCGCCTTTTGCCTTCTTCGGCGCTGGAACCTGGTTGCTGCGCCTTCTCTTTGTCCATGTGCACACACACGATTCCTCAGCGAAAACCATGCAGAAACCTTTCCACGAGCACCCAGGGATGTGCACCCAGCACCACGTGCACGCACACGCAGCTAGAGAAAAGCACCTACCTTTTCACACACTGATGCCTAAGCAAACGCGTGGCCACACACACGCACACATCCGCAAGCGCGCCTACTCCCATCTATTGAGGGAAAGACGGACGAGCAACGTCCTGACAGGCTTGAGGGGAAAAACGTCCGTTGACGGTTGGCGTACTGCACGCCCGCCTACGGGGCTGCAGGGGAATCCACATTTGGAAGGTACCTGAAGATGTGTGCCTGTTCTTGGAGCTCCGCTAGTAGGGTAGCAAAGACACTCGTAGGCAGTACTGAATGCTGCTCCGTGCTACTTCTCCTCCGCTGGCAAATGCTTCACAGTCGCCCTAGGAAAGACGTTTAACAATCGATCTCCAAGAGGAACGAAACACATGATGCCATAAGGCGAAAGAATAGCAGGGCATCTCTTCACAGGCTTGTCCCTGATCTATAGCTGAGGGCAAACACTTGTGTGCTTGTGGGAGAGCCTGTGTCTTTCCTGGAAGCGTTTGGGAGTTTTGCTCAGACGCGTGTTTCCTCAAGTTCAAGAATCAAGATCTAGGATACCTGCAGACAGGTGCCTGTTTGTGTGGAGACAGTCTGTTTGAAACTGTGTTCCTCAGCGCCCGCTCTTTCTCCCCGTCGCTCCACACGCCTGGGAGTCCCTTTCTTTCTCTCCACAAGCACGTGTGTTGACTTCGTCGCACATGTGCATCTGCACAAGCGTTGAGCTCAGCAGAGCGTGTCTCTTGACACTTGATGTGCGTTGGCTGTGTCTGCCTGCTCCAGTGAAGAGAGAAACGGGAAATCATCTTGGTAGAGGCAACAAAGCAAAAGCGAGGCAGGATCGACATCTGCTCAACAGAGACGGATTCCCTGCGCTGACACAGTTCACAGTTACACGAGAAGCAATCTGAGCGGTCCGTCGACCGGAGACGTGTTTCCCAAGAGGTCGTTTAGCGAGTGAACAGCAGTGTGCGCGACTTTCAGGAGTGTGCCTGGAAAGTGCCAGAATCACCAGGAGCATCTGTGCAAAAGCTGCCGCCTCTGTGACCGCATTGAGGCACGTTCGCGTGTCTGCGAGTATATAGACGGCTCTTTCGCGTTCACTCCGAGGGAAACGGTCCGCTATTGCTTCTGTGCGTACAGACGCGATTCCCTTGTCTCTTGCGAACACAGGGAACTCTGTGCATCCAAATCTACAGGCTAAGGACGCGTCTGCATATGTTTTGGTGAACAATCGAGTGTGCGTGTTCTGACAGCTGCCTCTATGCAGACGTCTCCACAGAGCCACTTCTGAATGCCCCGCAGCCCAGGACTGAATGGATACACTAACAAGTGCACCGGTGTGAGCAACCACATATGCAGAAGGACGTCTTTCATCTCACAGAAGCGCGAACGTCTTGGCGTTCAAGCACATGGCAGAAACAAGGTGTGAACAGATGAGCTGCTGCTATTTTCTCCGTTCGGCATGCTTCGTTGTAGCTCTCTTGCCGGTCGCCGGCTTAGCGGCTTGCTTTGCGCGACTAGCTCTGGGGAGAGAAGGAGATAGCGCCGGAAACCTCGCCTTTTGCCTTCTTCGGCGCTGGAACCTGGTTGCTGCGCCTTCTCTTTGTCCATGTGCACACACACGATTCCTCAGCGAAAACCATGCAGAAACCTTTCCACGAGCACCCAGGGATGTGCACCCAGCACCACGTGCACGCACACGCAGCTAGAGAAAAGCACCTACCTTTTCACACACTGATGCCTAAGCAAACGCGTGGCCACACACACGCACACATCCGCAAGCGCGCCTACTCCCATCTATTGAGGGAAAGACGGACGAGCAACGTCCTGACAGGCTTGAGGGGAAAAACGTCCGTTGACGGTTGGCGTACTGCACGCCCGCCTACGGGGCTGCAGGGGAATCCACATTTGGAAGGTACCTGAAGATGTGTGCCTGTTCTTGGAGCTCCGCTAGTAGGGTAGCAAAGACACTCGTAGGCAGTACTGAATGCTGCTCCGTGCTACTTCTCCTCCGCTGGCAAATGCTTCACAGTCGCCCTAGGAAAGACGTTTAACAATCGATCTCCAAGAGGAACGAAACACATGATGCCATAAGGCGAAAGAATAGCAGGGCATCTCTTCACAGGCTTGTCCCTGATCTATAGCTGAGGGCAAACACTTGTGTGCTTGTGGGAGAGCCTGTGTCTTTCCTGGAAGCGTTTGGGAGTTTTGCTCAGACGCGTGTTTCCTCAAGTTCAAGAATCAAGATCTAGGATACCTGCAGACAGGTGCCTGTTTGTGTGGAGACAGTCTGTTTGAAACTGTGTTCCTCAGCGCCCGCTCTTTCTCCCCGTCGCTCCACACGCCTGGGAGTCCCTTTCTTTCTCTCCACAAGCACGTGTGTTGACTTCGTCGCACATGTGCATCTGCACAAGCGTTGAGCTCAGCAGAGCGTGTCTCTTGACACTTGATGTGCGTTGGCTGTGTCTGCCTGCTCCAGTGAAGAGAGAAACGGGAAATCATCTTGGTAGAGGCAACAAAGCAAAAGCGAGGCAGGATCGACATCTGCTCAACAGAGACGGATTCCCTGCGCTGACACAATTCACAGTTACACGAGAAGCAATCTGAGCGGTCCGTCGACCGGAGACGTGTTTCCCAAGAGGTCGTTTAGCGAGTGAACAGCAGTGTGCGCGACTTTCAGGAGTGTGCCTGGAAAGTGCCAGAATCACCAGGAGCATCTGTGCAAAAGCTGCTGCCTCTGTGACCGCATTGAGGCACGTTCCCGTGTCTGCGAGTATATAGACGGCTCTTTCGCGTTCACTCCGAGGGAAACGGTCCGCTATTGCTTCTGTGCGCACAGACGCGATTCCCTTGTCTCTTGCGAACACAGGGAACTCTGTGCATCCAAATCTACAGGCTAAGGACGCGTCTGCGTATGTTTTGGTGTACAATCGAGTGTGCGTGTTCTGACAGCTGCCTCTATGCAGACGTCTCCACAGAGCCACTTCTGAATGCCCCGCAGCCCAGGACTGAATGGATACACTAACAAGTGCACCGGTGTGAGCAACCACATATGCAGAAGGACGTCTTTCATCTCACAGAAGCGCGAACGTCTTGGCGTTCAAGCACATGGCAGAAACAAGGTGTGAACAGATGAGCTGCTGCTATTTTCTCCGTTCGGCATGCTTCGTTGTAGCTCTCTTGCCGGTTGCCGGCTTAGCGGCTTGCTTTGCGCGACTAGCTCTGGGGAGAGAAGGAGATAGCGCCGGAAACCTCGCCTTTTGCCTTCTTCGGCGCTGGAACCTGGTTGCTGCGCCTTCTCTTTGTCCATGTGCACACACACGATTCCTCAGCGAAAACCATGCAGAAACCTTTCCACGAGCACCCAGGGATGTGCACCCAGCACCACGTGCACGCACACGCAGCTAGAGAAAAGCACCTACCTTTTCACACACTGATGCCTAAGCAAACGCGTGGCCACACACACGCACACATCCGCAAGCGCGCCTACTCCCATCTATTGAGGGAAAGACGGACGAGCAACGTCCTGACAGGCTTGAGGGGAAAAACGTCCGTTGACGGTTGGCGTACTGCACGCCCGCCTACGGGGCTGCAGGGGAATCCACATTTGGAAGGTACCTGAAGATGTGTGCCTGTTCTTGGAGCTCCGCTAGTAGGGTAGCAAAGACACTCGTAGGCAGTACTGAATGCTGCTCCGTGCTACTTCTCCTCCGCTGGCAAATGCTTCACAGTCGCCCTAGGAAAGACGTTTAACAATCGATCTCCAAGAGGAACGAAACACATGATGCCATAAGGCGAAAGAATAGCAGGGCATCTCTTCACAGGCTTGTCCCTGATCTATAGCTGAGGGCAAACACTTGTGTGCTTGTGGGAGAGCCTGTGTCTTTCCTGGAAGCGTTTGGGAGTTTTGCTCAGACGCGTGTTTCCTCAAGTTCAAGAATCAAGATCTAGGATACCTGCAGACAGGTGCCTGTTTGTGTGGAGACAGTCTGTTTGAAACTGTGTTCCTCAGCGCCCGCTCTTTCTCCCCGTCGCTCCACACGCCTGGGAGTCCCTTTCTTTCTCTCCACAAGCACGTGTGTTGACTTCGTCGCACATGTGCATCTGCACAAGCGTTGAGCTCAGCAGAGCGTGTCTCTTGACACTTGATGTGCGTTGGCTGTGTCTGCCTGCTCCAGTGAAGAGAGAAACGGGAAATCATCTTGGTAGAGGCAACAAAGCAAAAGCGAGGCAGGATTGACATCTGCTCAACAGAGACAGATTCCCTGCGCTGACACAGTTCACAGTTACACGAGAAGCAATCTGAGCGGTCCGTCGACCGGAGACGTGTTTCCCAAGAGGTCGTTTAGCGAGTGAACAGCAGTGTGCGCGACTTTCAGGAGTGTGCCTGGAAAGTGCCAGAATCACCAGGAGCATCTGTGCAAAAGCTGCTGCCTCTGTGACCGCATTGAGGCACGTTCCCGTGTCTGCGAGTATATAGACGGCTCTTTCGCGTTCACTCCGAGGGAAACGGTCCGCTATTGCTTCTGTGCGTACAGACGCGATTCCCTTGTCTCTTGCGAACACAGGGAACTCTGTGCATCCAAATCTACAGGCTAAGGACGCGTCTGCGTATGTTTTGGTGAACAATCGAGTGTGCGTGTTCTGACAGCTGCCTCTATGCAGACGTCTCCACAGAGCCACTTCTGAATGCCCCGCAGCCCAGGACTGAATGGATACACTAACAAGTGCACCGGTGTGAGCAACCACATATGCAGAAGGACGTCTTTCATCTCACAGAAGCGCGAACGTCTTGGCGTTCAAGCACATGGCAGAAACAAGGTGTGAACAGATGAGCTGCTGCTATTTTCTCCGTTCGGCATGCTTCGTTGTAGCTCTCTTGCCGGTCGCCGGCTTAGCGGCTTGCTTTGCGCGACTAGCTCTGGGGAGAGAAGGAGATAGCGCCGGAAACCTCGCCTTTTGCCTTCTTCGGCGCTGGAACCTGGTTGCTGCGCCTTCTCTTTGTCCATGTGCACACACACGATTCCTCAGCGAAAACCATGCAGAAACCTTTCCACGAGCACCCAGGGATGTGCACCCAGCACCACGTGCACGCACACGCAGCTAGAGAAAAGCACCTACCTTTTCACACACTGATGCCTAAGCAGACGCGTGGCCACACACACGCACACATCCGCAAGCGCACCCACTCCCATCTATTGACGTTGGGGATAGGGGTTGGGGTTAAGTTTAGATTTGGGGTTAGGGGTTGGGGTTAGGTTTAGATTTGGGGTTAGGGGTTGGGGTTAGGGGTTGGGGTTAGGTTTAGATTTGGGGTTAGGTTTACATTTGGGGTTAGGAGTTGGGGTTAGGTTTAGATTTGGGGTTAGGTTTAGATTTGGGGTTAGGGTTTGGGGTTAGGTTTAGATTTGGGGTTAGGTTTAGATTTGGAGTTAGGGGTTGGTGTTAGTTTTAGATTTGGGGTTTAGTTTTGGGGTTAGGTTTAGATTTGGGGTTTAGATTTGGGGTTAGGTTTAGATTTGGGGTTTAGATTTGGGGTTAGGTGTTGGGGTTAGATATTGGGGTTAGGTTTAGATTTGGGGTAAGGGGTTGGGGTTAGGTTTAGATTTGGGCTTAGGGGTTGGCGTTAGGTTTAGATTTGGGGTTAGGTTTGAATTTGGGGTTAGTGGTTGGGGTTAGGTTAAGATTTGGGGTTAGGTTTAGATTTGGGGTTAGGGGTTGGGGTTAGGTTTAGATTTGGGGTTAGGTTTAGATTTGGGGTTAGGGGTTGGGGTTAGGTTTAGATATGGGGTTAGGTTTAGATTTGGGGTCAGGGGTTGAGGTTAGGTTTAAATTTGGGGTTAGGTTTAGATTTGGGGATAGGGGTTGGGGTTAGGTTTAGATTTGGGGTTAGGTTTATATTTGGGGTTAGGGGTTGGGGTTAGGTTTAGATTTGGGGTTAGGTTTAGATTTGGGGTTAGGGGTTGGGGTTAGGGGTTGGGGTTAGGTTTAGATTTGGGGTTAGGGGTTGGGGTTAGGGGTTGGGGTTAGGTTTAGATTTGGGGTTTAGATTTGGGGTTAGGCTTAGATTTGGGGTTCGGTTTAAATTTGGGGTTTAGATTTGGTGTTAGGTTTAGATTTGGAGTTAGGGGTTGGGGTTAGGTTTAGATTTGGGCTTAGGTTTAGATTTGGGGTTTAGATTTGGGGTTAGGGGTTAGGGTTAGGTTTAGATTTGGGGTTTAGATTTGGGGTTAGGTTTAGATTTGGGGTTAGGTTTAGATTTGGGGTTTAGATTTGGGGTTAGGTTTAGATTTGGGGTTAGGGGTTGGGGTGAGGTTTAGATTTGGGGTTAGGTTTAGATTTGGGGTTTAGATTTGGGGTTAGGTTTAGATTTGGGGTTAGGTTTAGATTTGGGGTTTAGATTTGGGGTTAGGTCTAGATTTGGGGTTAGGGGTTGGGGTTAGGTTTAGATTTGGGGTTTAGATTTGGGGTTAGGTTTAGATTTGGGGTTTAGATTTGGGGTTAGGTTTAGATTTGGGGTTTAGTTTTGGGGTTAGGTTTAGATTTGGGGTTAGGTTTAGATTTGGGGTTTAGATTTGGGGTTAGGTTTAGATTTGGGGTTAGGTTTAGATTTGGGTTTAGGGGTTGGGGTTAGGTTTAGGTTTGGGGCTAGGTTTAGATTTGGGGTTTAGATTTGGGGTTAGGTTTAGATTTGGGGTTTATATTTGGGGTTAGGTTTAGATTTGGGGTTTAGATTTGGGGTTAGGTTTAGATTTGGGGTTAGGGGTTGGGGTTAGGTTTAGATTTGGCGTTAGGTTTAGATTTCGGGTTAGGGGCTGGGGTTAGGTTTAGATTTGGGGTTAGGTTTAGATTTGGGGTTTAGATTTGGGGTTAGGTTTAGATTTGGGTTTAGGTTTAGATTTGGGGTTTAGATTTGGGGTTATCTTTATATTTTGGGTCAGGGGTTAGGGTTAGGTTTAGATTTGGGGTTAGTTTTAGATTTGGGGTTTAGATTTGGGGTTAGGTTTAGATTTGGGGTTAGGTTTAGATTTGGGGTTAGGGGTTGGGGTTAGGCTTAGACTTGGGCTTGAGATTTGGGGTTAGGTTTAGATTAGGGGTTAGGGGTTGGGGTTAGGTTTAGATTTGGGGTTAGGTTTAGATTTGGGGTTAGGGGTTGGGGTTAGGTTTAGATTTGGGGTTAGGTTTAGATTAGGGCTTAGGGGTTGGGGTTAGGTTTAGATTTGGGTTAGGTTTAGATTTGGGGTTAGGGGTTGGGGTTAGGTTTAGATTTGGGGTTAGGTTTAGATATGGGGTTTAGATTTGCGGTTAGGTTTAGATTTGGGGTTAGGTTTAGATTTGGGGTTTAGATTTGGGGTTAGGTTTAGATTTGGGGTTAGGGGTTGGGGTTAGGTTTAGATTTGGGGTTAGGTTTAGATTTGGGGTTAGGGGTTGGGGTTAGGTTTAGATTTGGGCTTTAGATTTGGGGTTAGGTTTAGATTTGGGGTTAGGTTTAGATTTGGGATTTAGATTTGGGGTTAGGTTTAGATTTGGGTTAGGGGTTTGGGTTAGGTTTAGATTTGGGTTTAGGTTTAGATTTGGGGTTTAGATTTGGGGTTAGGTTTAGATTTGGGGTTAGGGATTGGGGTTAGGTTTAGGTTTGGTTTTTAGATTTGGGGTTAGGTTTAGATTAGGGGTTAGGGGTTGGGGTTAGGTTTAGATTTGGGGTTAGGGTTAGATTTGGAGTTAGGGGTTGGGGTTAGGTTTAGATTTGGGGTTAGGTTTAGATTAGGGGTTAGGGGTTGGGGTTAGGTTTAGATTTGGGTTAGTTTTAGATTTGGGGTTAGGGGTTGGGGTTAGGTTTAGATTTGGGGTTAGGTTTAGATTTGGGGTTTAGATTTGGGGTTAGGTTTAGATTTGGGGTTAGGTTTAGATTTGGGATTTAGATTTGGGGTTAGTTTTAGATTTGGGTTAGGGGTCGGGGTTAGGTTTAGATTTGGGTTTAGGTTTAGATTTGGGGTTTAGATTTGGGGTTAGGTTTAGATTTGGGGTTTAGTTTAGATTTGGGGTTTTGATTTCTGGTTAGGTTTAGATTTGGGGTTAGGTTTAGATTTGGGGTTAGGGGTTGGGGTTAGGTTTAGATTTGGGGTTAGGTTTAGATTTGGGGTTTAGATT
This sequence comes from Patagioenas fasciata, assembly GCF_037038585.1. Classification (NCBI taxonomy): domain Eukaryota; kingdom Metazoa; phylum Chordata; class Aves; order Columbiformes; family Columbidae; genus Patagioenas; species Patagioenas fasciata. The sequence continues at coordinate 27,320 of NW_027288571.1, read as the reverse complement.
TGGGGTTAGGTTTAGATTTGGGGTTAGGGGTTGGGGTTAGGTTTAGATTTGGGGTTAGGTTTAGATTTGGGGTTAGGGGTTGGGGTTAGGTTTAGATTTGGGGTTAGGTTTAGATTTGGGGTTTAGATTTGGGGTTAGGTCTAGATTTGGGGTTAGGGGTTGGGGTTAGGTTTAGATTTGGGGTTAGGTTTAGATTTGGGGTTCAGATTTGAGGTTAGGTTTAGATTTGGGGTTTAGATTTGGGGTTAGGTTTAGAGTTGGGGTTAGGGGTTCGGGTTAGGTTTAGATTTGGGGTTAGGTTTAGATTTGGGGTTTAGATTTGGAGTTAGGTTTAGATTTGGGGCTAGGTTTAGCTTTGGGGGTTAGGGGTTGGGGTTGGGTTTAGATTTGGGGTTCGGTTTGGATTTGGGGTTTAGATTTGGGGTTAGGTTTAGATTTGGGGTTAGGGGTTGGGGTTAGGTTTAGATTTGGGGTTAGGTTTAGATTTGGGGTTTAGATTTGGTGTTAGGTTTAGATTTGGGGTTTAGTTTTGGGGTTAGGTTTAGATTTGGGGTTTAGATTTGGGGTTAGGTTTAGATTTGGGGTTAGGGGTTGGGGTTAGGTTTAGATTTGGGGTTTAGATTTGGGGTTAGGTTTAGATTTGGGGTTAGGTTTAGATTTGGGGTTTAGATTTGGGGTTAGGTTTAGATTTGGGGTTAGGGGTTTGGGTTAGGTTTAGATTTGGGGTTTAGATTTGGGGTTAGGTTTAGATTTGGGGTTAGGTTTAGATTTGGGGTTTAGATTTGGGGTTAGGTCTAGATTTGGGGTTAGGGGTTGGGGTTAGGTTTAAATTTGGGGTTTATATTTGGGATTAGGTTTAGATTTGGGGTTTAGATTTGGGGTTAGGTTTAGATTTGGGGTTATGGGTTGGGGTTAGGTTTAGATTTGGGGTTTAGATTTGGGGTTAGGTTTAGATTTGGGGTTAGGGGTTGGGGTTAGGTTTAGATTTGGGGTTTAGATTTGGGGTTAGGTTTAGATTTGGGATTTAGATTTGGGGTTAGGTTTAGATTTGGGTTAGGGGTTGGGGTTAGGTTTAGATTTGGGGTTTTGATTTGTGGTTAGGTTTAGATTTGGGGTTAGGTTTAGATTTGGGGTTTTGATTTGTGGTTAGGTTTAGATTTGGGGTTAGGTTTAGATTTGGGGTTAGGGGTTGGGGTTAGGTTTAGATTTGGGGTTTAGATTTGGGGTTAGGTTTAGATTTGGGGTTTAGATTTGGGGTTAGGTTTAGATTTGGGATTAGGTTTAGATTTGGGGTTTGGGGTTGGGGTTAGGTTTAGATTTGGGGTTAGGTTTAGATTTGGGGTTTATATTTGGGGTTACGTCTAGATTTGGGGTTAGGGGTTGGGGTTAGGTTTAGATTTGGGGTTAGGTTTAGATTTGGGTTAGGGGTTGGGGTTAGGTTTAGATTTGGGGTTAGGTCTAGATTTGGGGTTAAGGGTTGGGGTTAGGTTTAGATTTGGGGTTAGGTTTAGATTTGGGGTTTAGATTTGGGGTTAGGTTTAGATTTGGGGTTTAGATTTGGGGTTAGGTTTAGATTTGGGGTTAGGGGTTGGGGTTAGGTTTAGATTTGGGGTTAGGTTTAGATTTGGGGTTTGGGGTTGGGGTTAGGTTTAGATTTGGGGTTAGGTTTAGATTTGGGGTTTAGATTTGGAGTTAGGTTTAGATTTGGGGCTAGGTTTAGATTTGGGGTTAGGGGTTGGGGTTGGGTTTAGATTTGGGGTTAGGTTTGGATTTGGGGTTTAGATTTGGGGTTAGGTTTAGATTTGGGGTTTTGATTTGGGGTTAGGTTTAGATTTGGGGTTAGGTTTAGATTTGGGGTTTAGATTTGGGGTTAGGTTTAGATTTGGGGTTTAGTTTTGGGGTTAGGTTTAGATTTGGGGTTAGGGATTGGGGTTAGGTTTAGATTTGGGGTTTAGATTTGGGGTTAGGTTTAGATTTGGGGTTAGGGGTTGGGGTTAGGTTTAGATTTGGGGTTAGGTTTAGATTTGGGGTTTAGATTTGGGGTTAGGTCTAGATTTGGGGTTTAGATTTGGGGTTAGGTTTAGATTTGGGGTTAGGGGTTCGGGTTAGGTTTAGATTTGGGGTTAGGTTTAGATTTGGGGTTTAGATTTGGGGTTAGGTTTAGATTTGGGGTTAGGGGTTCGGGTTAGGTTTAGATTTGGGGTTAGGTTTAGATTTGGGGTTTAGATTTGGGGTTAGGTTTAGATTTGGGGTTTAGTTTTGGGGTTAGGTTTAGATTTGGGGTTTAGATTTGGGGTTAGGTTTAGATTTGGGGTTAGGGGTTGGGGTTACGTTTAGATTTGGGGTTTAGATTTGGGGTTAGGTTTAGATTTGGGGTTAGGTTTAGATTTGGGGTTTAGATTTGGGATTAGGTTTAGATTTGGGGTTAGGTTTAGATTTGGGGTTTAGATTTGGGGTTAGGTTTAGATTTGGGGTTAGGGGTTGGGGTTAGGTTTAGATTTGGGGTTTAGATTTGGGGTTTAGATTTGGGGTTAGGTTTAGATTTGGGGTTAGGTTTAGATTTGGGGTTTAGATTTGGGGTTAGGTTTAGATTTGGGGTTAGGGGTTGGGGTTAGGTTTAGATTTGGGGTTAGGTTTAGATTTGGGGTTAGGGGTTCGGGTTAGGTTTAGATTTGGGGTTTAGTTTTGGGGTTAGGTTTAGATTTGGGGTTAGGGGTTGGGGTTAGGTTTAGATTTGGGGTTAGGTTTAGATTTGGGGTTTAGATTTGGGGTTAGGTTTAGATTTGGGGTTTAGATTTGGGGTTTAGAGTTGGGGTTAGGTCTAGATTTGGGGTTAGGGGTTGGGGTTAGGTTTAGATTTGGGGTTTAGATTTGGGATTAGGTTTAGATTTGGGTTTAGATTTGGGGTTAGGTTTAGATTTGGGGTTTAGTTTTGGGGTTAGGTTTAGATTTGGGGTTAGGTTTAGATTTGGGGTTTAGATTTGGGGTTATGTTTAGATTTGGGTTTAGGGGTTGGGGTTAGGTTTAGATTTGGGGTTAGGTTTAGATTTGGGGTTTAGATTTGGGGTTAGGTTTAGATTTGGGGTTAGATTTGGGGTTAGGTTTAGATTTGGGGTTGAGATTTGGGGTTAGGTTTAGATTTGGGGTTAGGGGTTGGGGTTAGGTTTAGATTTGGGGTTTAGATTTGGGGTTAGGTTTAGATTTGAGGTTAGGGGTTTGGGGTTAGGTTTAGATTTGGGGTTTAGATTTGTGGTTAGGTTTAGATTTTGGGTTAGGTGTAGATTTGGGATTTAGATTTGGGGTTAGGTTTAGATTTGGGTTAGGGGATGGGGTTAGGTTTAGATTTGGGTTTAGGTTTAGATTTCGGGTTTAGATTTGGGGTTAGGTTTAGATTTGGGGTTAGGTTTAGATTTGGGGTTTTGATTTGTGGTTAGGTTTAGATTTGGGGTTAGGTTTAGATTTGGGGTTAGGGGTTGGGGTTAGGTTTAGATTTGGGGTTTAGATTTGGGGTTAGGTTTAGATTTGGGGTTAGGGGTTGCGGTTAGGTTTAGATTTGGGGTTAGGTTTAGATTTGGGGTTTAGATTTGGGGTTAGGTTTAGATTTGGGGTTAGGTTTAGATTTGGGGTTTAGATTTGGGGTTACGTCTAGATTTGGGGTTAGGGGTTGGGGTTAGGTTTAGATTTGGGGTTAGGTTTAGATTTGGGGTTAGGGTTTGGGGTTAGGTTTAGATTTGGGGTTAGGTCTAGATTTGGGGTTAAGGGTTGGGGTTAGGTTTAGATTTGGGGTTAGGTTTAGATTTGGGGTTTAGATTTGGGGTTAGGTTTAGATTTGGGGTTTAGATTTGGGGTTAGGTTTAGATTTGGGGTTAGGGGTTGGGGTTAGGTTTAGAATTGGGGTTAGGTTTAGATTTGGGGTTTAGATTTGGAGTTAGGTTTAGATTTGGGGCTAGGTTTAGATTTGGGGTTAGGGGTTGGGGTTGGGTTTAGATTTGGGGTTAGGTTTGGATTTGGGCTTTAGATTTGGGGTTAGGTTTAGATTTGGGGTTTTGATTTGGGGTTAGGTTTAGATTTGGGGTTAGGTTTAGATTTGGGGTTTAGATTTGGGGTTAGGTTTAGATTTGGGGTTAGGGGTTGGGGTTAGGTTTAGATTTGGGGTTAGGTTTAGATTTGGGGTTTAGATTTGGGGTTAGGTTTAGATTTGGGGTTTAGATTTGGGGTTAGGTTTAGATTTGGGGTTAGGGGTTGGCGTTAGGTTTAGATTTGGGGTTAGGTTTAGATTTGGGGTTTAGATTTGGGGTTAGGTCTAGATTTGGGGTTTAGATTTGGGGTTAGGTTTATATTTGGGGTTAGGGGTTCGGGTTAGGTTTAGATTTGGGGTTAGGTTTAGATTTGGGGTTTAGATTTGAGGTTAGGTTTAGATTTGGGGTTAGGGGTTCGGATTAGGTTTAGATTTGGGGTTAGGTTTAGATTTGGGATTTAGATTTGGGGTTAGGTTTAGATTTGGGGTTAGGTTTAGATTTGGGGTTTAGATTTGGGGTTAGGTTTAGATTTGGGGTTAGGTTTAGATTTGGGGTTTAGATTTTGGGTTTTGGTCTAGATTTGGGGTTAGGAGCTGGGGTTAGGTTTAGATTTGGGGTTAGGTTTAGATTTGGGGTTTAGATTTGGGGTTAGGTTTAGATTTGGGGTTAGGGGTTGGGGTTAGGTTTAGATTTGGGGTTTAGATTTGGGGTTAGGTTTAGATTTGGGGTTAGGTTTAGATTTGGGGTTTAGATTTGGGGTTAGGTTTAGATTTGGGGTTAGGGGTTGGGGTTAGGTTTAGATTTGGGGTTAGGTTTAGATTTGGGGTTAGGGGTTTGGGTTAGGTTTAGATTTAAGGTTTAGATTTGGGGTTAGGTTTAGATTTGGGGTTAGGGGTTGGGGTTAGGTTTAGATTTGGGGTTAGGTTTAGATTTGGGGTTTAGATTTGGGGTTGGGTTTAGATTTGGGGTTAGGGGTTGGGGTTAGGTTTAGATTTGGGGTTAGGTTTAGATTTGGTGTTAGGTTTAGATTTGTGGTTGGGTTTAGATTTGGGGTTTAGATTTGGGGTTAGGTTTAGATTTGGGGTTAGATTTGGGGTTAGGTTTAGATTTGGGGTTGAGATTTGGGGTTAGGTTTAGATTTGGGGTTAGGGGTTGGGGTTAGGTTTAGATTTGGGGTTTAGATTTGGGGTTAGGTTTAGATTTGGGGTTAGGTTTAGATTTGGGGTTTTGTTTTGGGGTTCGGTTTAGATTTGGGTTTAGGGGTTGGGGTTAGGTTTAGATTTGGGGTTAGGTTTAGATTTGGGGTTAGGGGTTGGGGTTAGGTTTAGATTTGGGGTTTTGTTTTGGGGTTAGGTTTAGATTTGGGCTTAGGGGTTGGGGTTAGGTTTAGATTTGGGGTTAGGTTTAGATTTGGGGTTTAGATTTGGGGTTAGGTTTAGATTTGGGGTTTAGATTTGGGGTTTAGATTTGGGGTTAGGTCTAGATTTGGGGTTAGGGGTTGGGATTAGGTTTAGATTTGGGGTTTAGATTTGGGATGAGGTTTAGATTTGTGGTTTAGATTTGGGGTTAGGTTTAGATTTGGGGTTAGGGGTTGGGGTTAGGTTTAGATTTGGGGTTAGGTTTAGATTTGGGGTTTAGATTTGGGGTTATGTTTAGATTTGGGGTTAGGTGTTGGGGTTAGGTTTACATTTGGGGTTAGGTTTAGATTTGGGGATTAGATTTGGGGTTAGGTTTAGATTTGGGGTTAGGTTTAGATTTGGGTTTAGGGGTTGGGTTTAGGTTTAGGTTTGGGGTTAGGTTTAGATTTGGGGTTTAGATTTGGGGTTAGGTTTAGATTTGGGGTTAGGTTTAGATTTGGGGTTTAGATTTGGGGTTAGGTTTAGATTTGGGGTTAGGGGTTGGGGTTAGGTTTAGATTTGGCGTTAGGTTTATATTTGGGGTTAGGGGCTGGGGTTAGGTTTAGATTTGGGGTTAGGTTTAGATTTGGGGTTTAGATTTGGGGTTAGGTTTAGATTTGGCGTTAGGTTTAGATTTGGGTTTAGATTTGGGGTTATCTTTAGATTTTGGCTTAGGGGTTAGGGTTAGGTTTAGATTTGGGGTTAGGTTTAGATTTGGGGTTTAGATTTGGGGTTAGGTTTAGATTTTGGGGTTTAGATTTGGGGTTAGGTTTAGATTTGGGGTTAGGGGTTGGGGTTAGGTTTAGATTTGGGGTTAGGTTTAGATTTGGGGTTTAGATTTGGGGTTAGATTTAGATTTCGGGTTTAGATTTGGGGTTAGGGGTTGGGGTTAGGTTTAGATTTGGGGTTAGGTTTAGATTTGGGTTAGGGGTTGGGGTTAGGTTTAGATTTGGGGTTAGGTTTAGATTTGATTAGGTGTAGATTTGGGGTTAGGGGTTGGGGTTAGGTTTAGATTTGGGGTTAGGTTTAGATTTGGGGTTTAGATTTGGGTTTAGGTTTTGATTAGGGGTTAGGTTTAGATTTGGGGTTTAGATTTGGGGTTAGGTTTAGATTTGGGGTTAGGGGTTGCGGTTAGATTTAGATTTGGGGTTAGGTTTAGATTTGGGGTTTAGATTTGGGGTTAGGTTTAGATTTGGGGTTAGGGGTTGCGGTTAGGTTTACATTTGGGGTTAGGTTTAGATTTGGGGTTAGGAGTTGGGGTTAGGTTTAGATTTGGGGTTTAGTTTTGGGGTTAGGTTTAGATTTGGGGTTAGGGTTTGGGGTTAGGTTTAGATTTGGGGTTAGGTTTAGATTTAGGGTTTAGATTTGGGGTTAGGGTTAGATTTGGGGTTAGGGGTTGGGGTTAGGTTTAGATTTGGGGTTAGGTTTAGATTTGGGGTTTAGATTTGGGGTTAGGTTTAGATTTGGGGTTTAGATTTGGGGTTAGGTTTAGATTTGGGGTTTAGATTTGCGGTTAGGTTTAGATTTGGGGTTAGGGGTTGGGGTTAGGTTTAGACTTGGGGTTAGGTTTAGATTTGGGATTAGGGGTTGAGGTTAGGTTTAGATTTGGGGTTAGGTTTAGATTTAGGGTTAGGGGTTGGGGTTAGGTTTAGATTTCGGGTTAGGTTTAGATTTGGGATTTAGATTTGGGGTTAGGTTTAGATTTGGGGTTTAGATTTGGGGTTTAGTTTAGATTTGGGGTTAGGGGTTGGGGTTAGGTTTAGATTTGGGGTTAGGTTTAGATTTGGGGTTAGGGGTTGGGGTTAGGTTTAGATTTGGGGTTTAGATTTGGGGTTTAGATTTGGGGTTAGGTTTAGATTTGGGGTTAGCTTTAGATTTGGGGTTTAGATTTGGGGTTAGGTTTAGATTTGGGGTTAGGGGCTGGGGTTAGGTTTAGATTTGGGGTTAGGTTTAGATTTGGGGTTTAGATTTGGGGTTAGGTTTAGATTTGGGGTTAGGTTTAGATTTTGGGTTTAGATTTGGGGTTATCTTTAGATTTTGGCTTAGGGGTTAGGGTTAGGTTTAGATTTGGGGTTAGGTTTAGATTTGGGGTTTAGATTTGGGGTTAGGTTTAGATTTGGGGTTTAGATTTGGGGTTAGGTTTAGATTTGGGGTTAGGGGTTGGGGTTAGGTTTAGATTTGGGGTTAGGTTTAGATTTGGGGTTTAGATTTGGGGTTAGGTTTAGATTTGGGGTTTAGATTTGGGGTTAGGTTTAGATTTGGGTTAGGGGTTGGGGTTAGGTTTAGATTTGGGGTTGGGTTTAGATTTGATTAGGTGTAGATTTGGGGTTAGGGGTTGGGGTTAGGTTTAGATTTGGGGTTAGGTTTAGATTTGGGGTTTAGATTTGGGTTTAGGTTTTGATTAGGGGTTAGGTTTAGATTTGGGGTTTAGATTTGGGGTTAGGTTTAGATTTGGTGTTAGGGGTTGCGGTTAAATTTAGATTTGGGGTTAGGTTTAGATTTGGGGTTTAGATTTGGGGTTAGGTTTAGATTTGGGGTTAGGGGTTGCGGTTAGGTTTAGATTTGGGGTTAGGTTTAGATTTGGGGTTAGGAGTTGGGGTTAGGTTTAGATTTGGGGTTTAGATTTGGGGTTAGGTTTAGATTTGGGGTTAGGGTTTGGGGTTAGGTTTAGATTTGGGGTTAGGTTTAGATTTAGGGTTTAGATTTGGGGTTAGGTTTAGATTTGGGGTTAGGGGTTGGGGTTAGGTTTAGATTTGGGGTTAGGTTTAGATTTGGGGTTTAGATTTGGGGTTAGGTTTAGATTTGGGGTTTAGATTTGGGGTTAGGTTTAGATTTGGGGTTTAGATTTGCGGTTAGGTTTAGATTTGGGGTTAGGGGTTGGGGTTAGGTTTTGATTTGGGGTTAGGTTTAGATTTGGGATTAGGGGTTGAGGTTAGGTTTAGATTTGGGGTTAGGTTTAGATTTAGGGTTAGGGGTTGGGGTTAGGTTTAGATTTCGGGTTAGGTTTAGATTTGGGATTTAGATTTGGGGTTAGGTTTAGATTTGGGGTTTAGATTTGGGGTTTAGTTTAGATTTGGGGTTAGGGGTTGGGGTTACGTTTAGATTTGGGGTTTGATTTAGATTTGGGGTTAGGGGTTGGGGTTAGGTTTAGATTTGGGGTTTAGATTTGGGGTTTAGTTTAGATTTGGGGTTAGGTGTTGGGGTTAGGTTTAGATTTGGGGTTAGGTTTAGATTTGGGGTTAGGGGTTGGGGTTAGGTTTAGATTTGGGGTTTAGATTTGGGGTTTAGATTTGGGGTTAGCTTTAGATTTGGGGTTAGCTTTAGATTTGGGGTTTAGATTTGGGGTTAGGTTTAGATTTGGGGTTAGGGGTTGGGGTTAGGTTTAGATTTGGGGTTAGGTTTAGATTTGGGGTTTAGATTTGGGGTTAGGTTTAGATTTGGGGTTAGGTTTAGTTTTGGGGTTAGGGGTTGGGGTTAGGTTTAGATTTGGGGTTAGGTTTAGATTTGGGGTTAGGTTTAGATTTGGGGTTAGGGGTTGGGCTTAGGTTTAGATTTGGGGTTTATATTTGGGGTTAGGTTTAGATTTGGGGTTAGGGGTTGGGGTTAGGTTTAGAATTGGGGTTAGGTTTAGATTTGGGGTTTAGATTTGGGGTTAGGTTTAGATCTGGGGTATAGATTTGGGGTTAGGTCTAGATTTGGGGTTAGGGGTTGGGGTTAGGTTTAGATTTGGGGTTAGGTTTAGATTTGCGGTTAGGGGTTGGGGTTAGGTTTAGATTTGGGTAGGTTTAGATTTGGGGTTAGGGGTTGGGGTTAGGATTAGATTTGGGGTTATGTTTAGATTTGGGGTTTTGATTTGGGGTTAGGTTTAGATTTGGGGTTAGGTTTAGATTTGGGGTTTAGATTTGGGGTTAGGTTTAGATTTGGGTTTAGGGGTTGGGCTTAGGTTTAGATTTGGGGTTATGTTTAGATTTTGGGGTTTAGATTTGGGGTTAGGTTTAGATTAGGGGTTAGGTTTAGATCTGGGGTTTAGATTTGGGGTTAGGTTTAGATTTGGGGTTAGGTTTAGATTTGGGGTTAGTTTTAGATTTGGGGTTAGGGGTTGGGGTTAGGTTTAGATTTGGGGTTAGGGGTTGGGGTTAGGTTTAGATGTGGGTTTAGGTTTAGATTTGGGGTTAGGGGTTGTGGTTAGGTTTAGATTTGGGGTTTATATTTGGGGTTAGGTTTAGATTTGGGGTTAGGGGTTGGGGTTAGGTTTAGATTTGTGGTTAGGTTTAGATTTGGGATTTAGATTTGGGGTTAGTTTTAGATTTGGGGTTAGGGGTTGGGGTTAGGTTTAGATTTGGGGTTAGGTTTAGATTTGGGGTTTAGATTTGGGGTTAGGTTTAGATTTGGGGTTTAGATTTGGGGTTAGGTTTAGATTTGGGGTTAGGGGTTGGGGTTAGGTTTAGATTTGGGGTTAGGTTTAGATTTGGGGTTAGGTTTAGTTTTGGGGTTAGGGGTTGGGTTTAGGTTTAGATTTGGGGTTAGGTTTAGATTTGGGGTTAGGGGTTGGTGTTAGGTTTAGATTTGGGGTTAGGTTTAGATTTGGGGTTAGGTTTAGTTTTGGGGTTAGGGGTTGGGGTTAGGTTTAGATTTGGGGTTAGGTTTAGATTTGGGGTTAGGGGTTGGGGTTAGGTTTAGATTTGGGGTTTATATTTAGGGTTAGGTTTAGATTTAGGCTTAGGGGTTGGGGTTAGGTTTAGATTTGGGGTTAGGTTTAGATTTGGGGTTAGGAGATGGGGTTAGGTTTAGATTTGGGGTTAGGTTTAGTTTTGGGGTTTAGATTTGGGGTTAGGTTTAGATTTGGGGTTTAGATTTGGGGTAGGGGTTGGGGTTAGGTTTAGATTTGGGGTTTAGATTTGGGGTTAGGTTTAGATTTGGGGTTAGGGGTTGGGGTTAGGTTTAGATTTGGGGTTAGGTTTAAATTTGGGGTTAGGGGTTGGGGTTAGGTTTAGATTTGGGGTTAGGTTTAGATTTGGGGTTAGGGGTTGGGTTTAGGTTTAGATTTGGGGTTAGGTTTAGATTTGGGGTTAGGGGTTGGGGTTAGGTTTAGATTTGGGGTTAGGTTTAGATTTGGGGTTTAGATTTGGGGTTAGGTTTAGATTTGGCGTTAGGTTTAGTTTTGGGTTTAGGGGTTGGGGTTAGGTTTAGATTTGGGGTTAGGTTTAGATTTGGGGTTAGGTTTAGATTTGGGGTTAGGGGTTGGGGTTAGGTTTAGATTTGGGGTTTATATTTGGGGTTAGGTTTAGATTTGGGGTTAGGGGTTGGGGTTAGGTTTAGAATTGGGGTTAGGTTTAGATTTGGGGTTTAGATTTGGGGTTAGGTTTAGATTTGGGGTTAGGTTTAGATCTGGGGTATAGATTTGGGGTTAGGTCTAGATTTGGGGTTAGGGGTTGGGGTTAGGTTTAGATTTGGGGTTAGGTTTAGATTTGGGGTTAGGGGTTGGGGTTAGGTTTAGATTTGGGTTAGGTTTAGATTTGGGGTTAGGGGTTGGGGTTAGGTTTAGATTTGGGGTTAGATTTAGATTTGGGGTTTAGATTTGGAATTAGGTTTAGATTTGGGGTTAGGTTTAGATTTGGGGTTTAGAATGGGCTTAGGTTTAGATTTGGGGTTAGGTTTAGATTTGGGGTTTAGATTTGGGGTTAGGTTTAGATTTGGGGTTAGGAGTTGGGGTTAGGTTTAGATTTGGGGTTTAGATTTGGGGTTAGGTTTAGATTTGGGGTTTAGATTTGGGGTAGGGGTTGGGGTTAGGTTTAGATTTGGGGTTTAGATTTGGGGTTAGGTTTAGATTTGGGGTTAGGGGTTGGGGTTAGGTTTAGATTTGGGGTTAGGTTTAAATTTGGGGTTAGGGGTTGGGGTTAGGTTTAGATTTGGGGTTAGGTTTAGATTTGGGGTTAGGGGTTGGGTTTAGGTTTAGATTTGGGGTTAGGTTTAGATTTGGGGTTAGGGGTTGGGGTTAGGTTTAGATTTGGGGTTAGGTTTAGATTTGGGGTTTAGATTTGGGGTTAGGTTTAGATTTGGCGTTAGGTTTAGTTTTGGGGTTAGGGGTTGGGGTTAGGTTTAGATTTGGGGTTAGGTTTAGATTTGGGGTTAGGTTTAGATTTGGGGTTAGGGGTTGGGGTTAGGTTTAGATTTGGGGTTTATATTTGGGGTTAGGTTTAGATTTGGGGTTAGGGGTTGGGGTTAGGTTTAGAATTGGGGTTAGGTTTAGATTTGGGGTTTAGATTTGGGGTTAGGTTTAGATTTGGGGTTAGGTTTAGATCTGGGGTATAGATTTGGGGTTAGGTCTAGATTTGGGGTTAGGGGTTGGGGTTAGGTTTAGATTTGGGGTTAGGTTTAGATTTGGGGTTAGGGGTTGGGGTTAGGTTTAGATTTGGGTTAGGTTTAGATTTGGGGTTAGGGGTTGGGGTTAGGTTTAGATTTGGGGTTAGATTTAGATTTGGGGTTTAGATTTGGAATTAGGTTTAGATTTGGGGTTAGGTTTAGATTTGGGGTTTAGATATGGGCTTAGGTTTAGATTTGGGGTTAGGTTTAGATTTGGGGTTTAGATTTGGGGTTAGGTTTAGATTTGGGGTTAGGAGTTGGGGTTAGGTTTAGATTTGGGGTTTAGATTTGGGGTTAGGTTTAGATTTGGGGTTTAGATTTGGGGTTAGGTTTAGATTTGGGGTTAGGGGTTGGGGTTAGGTTTAGATTTGGGGTTAGGGTTAGATTTGGGGTTAGGTTTAGATTTGGGGTTAGGGGTTGGGGTTAGGTTTAGATTTGGGGTTAGGTTTAGATTTGCGGTTAGGGGTTGGGTTTAGGTTTAGATTTGGGGTTAGGTTTAGATTTGGGGTTAGGGTTTGGGGTTAGGTTTAGATTTGGGGTTAGGTTTAGATTTGGGGTTTAGATTTGGGGTTAGGTTTAGATTTGGGGTTTAGATTTGGGGTTAGGTTTAGATTATGGGTTAGGGGTTGGGCTTAGGTTTAGATTTGGTGTTAGGTTTAGATTTGAGGTTTAGATTTGGAATTAGGTTTAGATTTGGGGTTAGGTTTAGATTTGGGGTTTAGATATGGGCTTAGGTTTAGATTTGGGGTTAGGTTTAGATTTGGGGTTTAGATTTGGGGTTAGGTTTAGATTTGGGGTTAGGAGTTGTGGTTAGGTTTAGATTTGGGGTTTAGATTTGGGGTTAGGTTTAGATTTGGGGTTAGGTTTAGATTTGGGGTTTAGATTTGGGGTTAGGTTTAGATTTGGGGTTAGGGGTTGTGGTTAGGTTTAGATTTGGGGTTTAGATTTGGGGTTAGGTTTAGATTTGGGGTTTTGTTTTGGGGTTAGGTTTAGATTTGGGTTTAGGGGTTGGGGTTAGGTTTAGATTTGGGGTTAGGGGTTCGGGTTAGGTTTAGATTTGGGGTTTTGTTTTGGGGTTAGGTTTAGATTTGGGCTTAGGGGTTGGGGTTAGGTTTAGATTTGGGGTTAGGTTTAGATTTGGGGTTTAGATTTGGGGTTTAGATTTGGGGTTAGGTCTAGATTTGGGGTTAGGGGTTGGGATTAGGTTTAGATTTGGGGTTTAGATTTGGGATGAGGTTTAGATTTGTGGTTTAGATTTGGGGTTAGGTTTAGATTTGGGGTTAGGGGTTGGGGTTAGGTTTAGATTTGGGGTTAGGTTTAGATTTGGGGTTTAGATTTGGGGTTATGTTTAGATTTGGGGTTAGGTGTTGGGGTTAGGTTTACATTTGGGGTTAGGTTTAGATTTGGGGATTAGATTTGGGGTTAGGTTTAGATTTGGGGTTAGGTTTAGATTTGGGTTTAGGGGTTGGGGTTAGGTTTAGATTTGGGGTTAGGTTTAGATTTGGGGTTTAGATTTGGGGTTAGGTTTAGATTTGGGGTTAGGTTTAGATTTGGGGTTTAGATTTGGGGTTAGGTTTAGATTTGGGGTTAGGGGTTGGGGTTAGGTTTAGATTTGGCGTTAGGTTTATATTTGGGGTTAGGGGCTGGGGTTAGGTTTAGATTTGGGGTTAGGTTTAGATTTGGGGTTTAGATTTGGGGTTAGGTTTAGATTTGGGGTTAGGTTTAGATTTGGGGTTTAGATTTGGGGTTATCTTTAGATTTTGGCTTAGGGGTTAGGGTTAGGTTTAGATTTGGGGTTAGGTTTAGATTTGGGGTTTAGATTTGGGGTTAGGTTTAGATTTTGGGGTTTAGATTTGGGGTTAGGTTTAGATTTGGGGTTAGGGGTTGGGGTTAGGTTTAGATTTGGGGTTAGGTTTAGATTTGGGGTTTAGATTTGGGGTTAGGTTTAGATTTCGGGTTTAGATTTGGGGTTAGGGGTTGGGGTTAGGTTTAGATTTGGGGTTAGGTTTAGATTTGGGTTAGGGGTTGGGGTTAGGTTTAGATTTGGGGTTAGGTTTAGATTTGATTAGGTGTAGATTTGGGGTTAGGGGTTGGGGTTAGGTTTAGATTTGGGGTTAGGTTTAGATTTGGGGTTTAGATTTGGGTTTAGGTTTTGATTAGGGGTTAGGTTTAGATTTGGGGTTTAGATTTGGGGTTAGGCTTAGATTTGGGGTTAGGGGTTGCGGTTAGATTTAGATTTGGGGTTAGGTTTAGATTTGGGGTTTAGATTTGGGGTTAGGTTTAGATTTGGGGTTAGGGGTTGCGGTTAGGTTTACATTTGGGGTTAGGTTTAGATTTGGGGTTAGGAGTTGGGGTTAGGTTTAGATTTGGGGTTTAGATTTGGGGTTAGGGTTTGGGATTAGGTTTAGATTTGGGGTTAGGTTTAGATTTAGGGTTTAGATTTGGGGTTAGGTTTAGATTTGGGGTTAGGGGTTGGGGTTAGGTTTAGATTTGGGGTTAGGTTTAGATTTGGGGTTTAGATTTGGGGTTAGGTTTAGATTTGGGGTTTAGATTTGGGGTTAGGTTTAGATTTGGGGTTTAGATTTGCGGTTAGGTTTAGATTTGGGGTTAGGGGTTGGGGTTAGGTTTAGATTTGGGGTTAGGTTTAGATTTGGGATTAGGGGTTGAGGTTAGGTTTAGATTTGGGGTTAGGTTTAGATTTAGGGTTAGGGGTTGGGGTTAGGTTTAGATTTCGGGTTAGGTTTAGATTTGGGATTTAGATTTGGGGTTAGGTTTAGATTTGGGGTTTAGATTTGGGGTTTAGTTTAGATTTGGGGTTAGGGGTTGGGGTTAGGTTTAGATTTGGAGTTTGATTTAGAATTGGGGTTAGGGGTTGGGGTTAGGTTTAGATTTGGGGTTTAGATTTGGGGTTTAGATTTGGGGTTAGGTTTAGATTTGGGGTTAGCTTTAGATTTGGGGTTTAGATTTGGGGTTAGGTTTAGATTTGGGGTTAGGGGCTGGGGTTAGGTTTAGATTTGGGGTTAGGTTTAGATTTGGGGTTTAGATTTGGGGTTAGGTTTAGATTTGGGGTTTAGATTTGGGGTTATCTTTAGATTTTGGCTTAGGGGTTAGGGTTAGGTTTAGATTTGGGGTTAGGTTTAGATTTGGGGTTTAGATTTGGGGTTAGGTTTAGATTTGGGGTTTAGATTTGGGGTTAGGTTTAGATTTGGGGTTAGGGGTTGGGGTTAGGTTTAGATTTGTGGTTAGGTTTAGATTTGGGGTTTAGATTTGGGGTTAGGTTTAGATTTCGGGTTTAGATTTGGGGTTAGGGGTTGGGGTTAGGTTTAGATTTGGGGTTTAGATTTGGGGTTAGGTTTAGATTTGGGTTAGGGGTTGGGGTTAGGTTTAGATTTGGGGTTGGGTTTAGATTTGATTAGGTGTAGATTTGGGGTTAGGGGTTGGGGTTAGGTTTAGATTTGGGGTTAGGTTTAGATTTGGGGTTTAGATTTGGGTTTAGGTTTTGATTAGGGGTTAGGTTTAGATTTGGGGTTTAGATTTGGGGTTAGGTTTAGATTTGGTGTTAGGGGTTGCGGTTAAATTTAGATTTGGGGTTAGGTTTAGATTTGGGGTTTAGATTTGGGGTTAGGTTTAGATTTGGGGTTAGGGGTTGCGGTTAGGTTTAGATTTGGGGTTAGGTTTAGAGTTGGGGTTAGGAGTTGGGGTTAGGTTTAGATTTGGGGTTTAGATTTGGGGTTAGGTTTAGATTTGGGGTTAGGGTTTGGGGTTAGGTTTAGATTTGGGGTTAGGTTTAGATTTAGGGTTTAGATTTGGGGTTAGGTTTAGATTTGGGGTTAGGGTTTGGGGTTAGGTTTAGATTTGGGGTTAGGTTTAGATTTAGGGTTTAGATTTGGGGTTAGGTTTAGATTTGGGGTTAGGGGTTGGGGTTAGGTTTAGATTTGGGGATAGGTTTAGATTTGGGGTTTAGATTTGGGGTTAGGTTTAGATTTGGTGTTTAGATTTGGGGTTAGGTTTAGATTTGGGGTTTAGATTTGCGGTTAGGTTTAGATTTGGGGTTAGGGGTTGGGGTTAGGTTTTGATTTGGGGTTAGGTTTAGATTTGGGATTAGGGGTTGAGGTTAGGTTTAGATTTGGGGTTAGGTTTAGATTTAGGGTTAGGGGTTGGGGCTAGGTTTAGATTTCGGGTTAGGTTTAGATTTGGGATTTAGATTTGGGGTTAGGTTTAGATTTGGGGTTTAGATTTGGGGTTTAGTTTAGATTTGGGGTTAGGGGTTGGGGTTAGGTTTAGATTTGGGGTTTGATTTAGATTTGGGGTTAGGGGTTGGGGTTAGGTTTAGATTTGGGGTTTAGATTTGGGGTTTAGTTTAGATTTGGGGTTAGGTGTTGGGGTTAGGTTTAGATTTGGGGTTAGGTTTAGATTTGGGGTTAGGGGTTGGGGTTAGGTTTAGATTTGGGGTTTAGATTTGGGGTTTAGATTTGGGGTTAGCTTTAGATTTGGGGTTAGCTTTAGATTTGGGGTTTAGATTTGGGGTTAGGTTTAGATTTGGGGTTAGGGGTTGGGGTTAGGTTTAGATTTGGGGTTAGGTTTAGATTTGGGGTTTAGATTTGGGGTTAGGTTTAGATTTGGGGTTAGGTTTAGTTTTGGGGTTAGGGGTTGGGGTTAGGTTTAGATTTGGGGTTTATATTTGGGGTTAGGTTTAGATTTGGGGTTAGGGGTTGGGGTTAGGTTTAGAATTGGGGTTAGGTTTAGATTTGGGGTTTAGATTTGGGGTTAGGTTTAGATCTGGGGTATAGATTTGGGGTTAGGTCTAGATTTGGGGTTAGGGGTTGGGGTTAGGTTTAGATTTGGGGTTAGGTTTAGATTTGCGGTTAGGGGTTGGGGTTAGGTTTAGATTTGGGTAGGTTTAGATTTGGGGTTAGGGGTTGGGGTTAGGATTAGATTTGGGGTTATGTTTAGATTTGGGGTTTTGATTTGGGGTTAGGTTTAGATTTGGGGTTAGGTTTAGATTTGGGGTTTAGATTTGGGGTTAGGTTTAGATTTGGGGTTAGGGGTTGTGCTTAGGTTTAGATTTGGGCTTATGTTTAGATTTTGGGGTTTAGATTTGGGGTTAGGTTTAGATTAGGGGTTAGGTTTAGATCTGGGGTTTAGATTTGGGGTTAGGTTTAGATTTGGGGTTAGGTTTAGATTTGGGGTTAGTTTTAGATTTGGGGTTAGGGGTTGGGGTTAGGTTTAGATTTGGGGTTAGGGGTTGGGGTTAGGTTTAGATGTGGGTTTAGGTTTAGATTTGGGGTTAGGGGTTGTGGTTAGGTTTAGATTTGGGGTTTATATTTTGGGTTAGGTTTAGATTTGGGGTTAGGGGTTGGGGTTAGGTTTAGATTTGTGGTTAGGTTTAGATTTGGGGTTTAGATTTGGGGTTAGGTTTAGATTTGGGGTTAGGGGTTGGGGTTAGGTTTAGATTTGGGGTTAGGTTTAGATTTGGGGTTTAGATTTGGGGTTAGGTTTAGATTTGGGGTTAGGTTTAGATCTGGGGTTTAGATTTGGGGTTAGGTTTAGATTTGGGGTTAGGTTTAGATTTGGGGTTAGGTTTAGATCTGGGGTTTAGATTTGGGGTTAGGTTTAGATTTGGGGTTAGGGGTTGGGGTTAGGTTTAGATTTGGGGTTAGGTTTAGATTTGGGGTTAGGTTTAGTTTTGGGGTTAGGGGTTGGGGTTAGGTTTAGATTTGGGGTTAGGTTTAGATTTGGGGTTAGGGGTTGGGGTTAGGTTTAGATCTGGGGTTAGGTTTAGATTTGGGGTTTATATTTAGGGTTAGGTTTAGATTTAGGCTTAGGGGTTGGGGTTAGGTTTAGATTTGGGGTTAGGTTTAGATTTGGGGTTAGGAGATGGGGTTAGGTTTAGATTTGGGGTTAGGTTTAGATTTGGGGTTTAGATTTAAGGTTAGGTTTAGATTTGGGGTTTAGATTTGGGGTAGGGGTTGGGGTTAGGTTTAGATTTGGGGTTTAGATTTGGGGTTAGGTTTAGATTTGGGGTTAGGGGTTGGGGTTAGGTTTAGATTTGGGGTTAGGTTTAAATTTGGGGTTAGGGGTTGGGGTTAGGTTTAGATTTGGGGTTAGGTTTAGATTTGGGGTTAGGGGTTGGGTTTAGGTTTAGATTTGGGGTTAGGTTTAGATTTGGGGTTAGGGGTTGGGGTTAGGTTTAGATTTGGGGTTAGGTTTAGATTTGGGGTTTAGATTTGGGGTTAGGTTTAGATTTGGCGTTAGGTTTAGTTTTGGGGTTAGGGGTTGGGGTTAGGTTTAGATTTGGGGTTAGGTTTAGATTTGGGGTTAGGTTTAGATTTGGGGTTAGGGGTTGGGGTTAGGTTTAGATTTGGGGTTTATATTTGGGGTTAGGTTTAGATTTGGGGTTAGGGGTTGGGGTTAGGTTTAGAATTGGGGTTAGGTTTAGATTTGGGGTTTAGATTTGGGGTTAGGTTTAGATTTGGGGTTAGGTTTAGATCTGGGGTATAGATTTGGGGTTAGGTCTAGATTTGGGGTTAGGGGTTGGGGTTAGGTTTAGATTTGGGGTTAGGTTTAGATTTGGGGTTAGGGGTTGGGGTTAGGTTTAGATTTGGGTTAGGTTTAGATTTGGGGTTAGGGGTTGGGGTTAGGTTTAGATTTGGGGTTAGATTTAGATTTGGGGTTTAGATTTGGAATTAGGTTTAGATTTGGGGTTAGGTTTAGATTTGGGGTTTAGATATGGGCTTAGGTTTAGATTTGGGGTTAGGTTTAGATTTGGGGTTTAGATTTGGGGTTAGGTTTAGATTTGGGGTTAGGAGTTGGGTTTAGGTTTAGATTTGGGGTTTAGATTTGGGGTTAGGTTTAGATTTGGGGTTTAGATTTGGGGTTAGGTTTAGATTTGGGGTTAGGGGTTGGGGTTAGGTTTAGATTTGGGGTTAGGGTTAGATTTGGGGTTAGGTTTAGATTTGGGGTTAGGGGTTGGGGTTAGGTTTAGATTTGGGGTTAGGTTTAGATTTGGGGTTAGGGGTTGGGTTTAGGTTTAGATTTGGGGTTAGGTTTAGATTTGGGGTTAGGTTTAGATTTGGGGTTAGGGGTTGGGGTTAGGTTTAGATTTGGGTTAGGTTTAGATTTGGGGTTAGGGGTTGGGGTTAGGTTTAGATTTGGGGTTAGATTTAGATTTGGGGTTTAGATTTGGAATTAGGTTTAGATTTGGGGTTAGGTTTAGATTTGGGGTTTAGATATGGGCTTAGGTTTAGATTTGGGGTTAGGTTTAGATTTGGGGTTTAGATTTGGGGTTAGGTTTAGATTTGGGGTTAGGAGTTGGGTTTAGGTTTAGATTTGGGGTTTAGATTTGGGGTTAGGTTTAGATTTGGGGTTTAGATTTGGGGTTAGGTTTAGATTTGGGGTTAGGGGTTGGGGTTAGGTTTAGATTTGGGGTTAGGGTTAGATTTGGGGTTAGGTTTAGATTTGGGGTTAGGGGTTGGGGTTAGGTTTAGATTTGGGGTTAGGTTTAGATTTGGGGTTAGGGGTTGGGTTTAGGTTTAGATTTGGGGTTAGGTTTAGATTTGGGGTTAGGGGTTGGGGTTAGGTTTAGATTTGGGGTTAGGTTTAGATTTGGGGTTTAGATTTGGGGTTAGGTTTAGATTTGGGGTTTAGATTTGGGGTTAGGTTTAGATTATGGGTTAGGGGTTGGGCTTAGGTTTAGATTTGGTGTTAGGTTTAGATTTGAGGTTTAGATTTGGAATTAGGTTTAGATTTGGGGTTAGGTTTAGATTTGGGGTTTAGATATGGGCTTAGGTTTAGATTTGGGGTTAGGTTTAGATTTGGGGTTTAGATTTGGGGTTAGGTTTAGATTTGGGGTTAGGAGTTGGGGTTAGGTTTAGATTTGGGGTTTAGATTTGGGGTTAGGTTTAGATTTGGGGTTAGGTTTAGATTTGGGGTTTAGATTTGGGGTTAGGTTTAGATTTGGGGTTAGGGGTTGTGGTTAGGTTTAGATTTGGGGTTTAGATTTGGGGTTAGGTTTAGATTTGGGGTTAGGGGTTGGGGTTAGGTTTAGATTTGTGGTTAGGTTTAGATTTGGGGTTTAGATTTGGGGTTAGGTTTAGATTTGGGGTTTAGATTTGCGGTTAGGTTTAGATTTGGGGTTAGGGGTTGGGGTTAGGTTTAGATTTGGGGTTAGGTTTAGATTTGGGATTAGGGGTTGAGGTTAGGTTTAGATTTGGTGTTAGGTTTAGATTTAGGGTTAGGGGTTAGGGTTAGGTTTAGATTTCGGGTTAGGTTTAGATTTGGGATTTAGATTTGGGCTTAGGTTTAGATTTGGGGTTTAGATTTGGGGTTAGGTTTAGATTTGGGGTTAGGTTTAGATCTGGGGTTTAGATTTGGGGTTAGGTTTAGATTTGGGGTTAGGTTTAGATTTGGGGTTAGGTTTAGATTTGGGGTTAGGGGTTGGGGTTAGGTTTAGATTTGGGGTTAGGGGTTGGGGTTAGGTTTAGATGTGGGTTTAGGTTTAGATTTGGGGTTAGGGGTTGTGGTTAGGTTTAGATTTGGGGTTTATATTTGGGGTTAGGTTTAGATTTGGGGTTAGGGGTTGGGGTTAGGTTTAGATTTGTGGTTAGGTTTAGATTTGGGGTTTAGATTTGGGGTTAGGTTTAGATTTGGGGTTAGGGGTTGGGGTTAGGTTTAGATTTGGGGTTAGGTTTAGATTTGGGGTTTAGATTTGGGGTTAGGTTTAGATTTGGGGTTTAGATTTGCGGTTAGGTTTAGATTTGGGGTTAGGGGTTGGGGTTAGGTTTAGATTTGGGGTTAGGTTTAGATTTGGGGTTAGGTTTAGTTTTGGGGTTAGGGGTTGGGGTTAGGTTTAGATTTGGGGTTAGGTTTAGATTTGGGGTTAGGGGTTGGGGTTAGGTTTAGATTTGGGGTTAGGTTTAGATTTGGGGTTAGGTTTAGTTTTGGGGTTAGGGGTTGGGGTTAGGTTTAGATTTGGGGTTAGGTTTAGATTTGGGGTTAGGGGTTGGGGTTAGGTTTAGATTTGGGGTTAGGTTTAGATTTGGGGTTAGGTTTAGATTTGGGGTTTAGATTTAGGGTTAGGTTTAGATTTGGGCTTAGGGGTTGGGGTTAGGTTTAGATTTGGGGTTAGGTTTAGATTTGGGGTTAGGAGATGGGGTTAGGTTTAGATTATGGGTTAGGTTTAGATTTGGGGTTTAGATTTGGGGTTAGGTTTAGATTTGGGGTTTAGATTTGGGGTAGGGGTTGGGGTTAGGTTTAGATTTGGGGTTTAGATTTGGGGTTAGGTTTAGATTTGGGGTTAGGGGTTGGGGTTAGGTTTAGATTTGGGGTTAGGTTTAGATTTGGGGTTAGGTTTAAATTTGGGGTTAGGGGTTGGGGTTAGGTTTAGATTTGGGGTTAGGTTTAGATTTGGGGTTAGGGGTTGGGTTTAGGTTTAGATTTGGGGTTAGGTTTAGATTTGGGGTTAGGGGTTGGGGTTAGGTTTAGATTTGGGGTTAGGTTTATATTTGGTGTTTAGATTTGGGGTTAGGTTTAGTTTTGGGGTTAGGTTTATATTTGGTGTTTAGATTTGGGGTTAGGTTTAGATTTGGGGTTAGGTTTAGTTTTGGGGTTAGGGGTTGGGGTTAGGTTTAGATTTGGGGTTAGGTTTAGATTTGGGGTTAGGTTTAGATTTGGGGTTAGGGGTTGGGGTTAGGTTTAGATTTGGGGTTTATATTTGGGGTTAGGTTTAGATTTGGGGTTAGGGGTTGGGGTTAGGTTTAGAATTGGGGTTAGGTTTAGATTTGGGGTTTAGATTTGGGGTTAGGTTTAGATTTGGGGTTAGGTTTAGATCTGGGGTATAGATTTGGGGTTAGGTCTAGATTTGGGGTTAGGGGTTGGGGTTAGGTTTAGATTTGGGGTTAGGTTTAGATTTGCGGTTAGGGGTTGGGGTTAGGTTTAGATTTGGGTTAGGTTTAGATTTGGGGTTAGGGGTTGGGGTTAGGTTTAGATTTGGGGTTAGGTTTAGATTTGGGGTTAGGTTTAGATTTGGGGTTAGGGGTTGGGGTTAGGTTTAGATTTGGGGTTTATATTTGGGGTTAGGTTTAGATTTGGGGTTAGGGGTTGGGGTTAGGTTTAGAATTGGGGTTAGGTTTAGATTTGGGGTTAGGGGTTGGGGTTAGGTTTAGATTTGGGGTTAGGGGTTGGGGTTAGGTTTAGATTTGGGGTTAGGGTTAGATTTGGGGTTAGGTTTAGATTTGGGGTTAGGGGTTGGGGTTAGGTTTAGATTTGGGGTTAGGTTTAGATTTGGGGTTAGGGGTTGGGTTTAGGTTTAGATTTGGGGTTAGGTTTAGATTTGGGGTTAGGGGTTGGGGTTAGGTTTAGATTTGGGGTTAGGTTTAGATTTGGGGTTTAGATTTGGGGTTAGATTTAGATTTGGGGTTTAGATTTGGGGTTAGGTTTAGATTATGGGTTAGGGGTTGGGCTTAGGTTTAGATTTGGTGTTAGGTTTAGATTTGAGGTTTAGATTTGGAATTAGGTTTAGATTTGGGGTTAGGTTTAGATTTGGGGTTTAGATATGGGCTTAGGTTTAGATTTGGGGTTAGGTTTAGATTTGGGGTTTAGATTTGGGGTTAGGTTTAGATTTGGGGTTAGGAGTTGGGGTTAGGTTTAGATTTGGGGTTTAGATTTGGGGTTAGGTTTAGATTTGGGGTTAGGTTTAGATTTGGGGTTTAGATTTGGGGTTAGGTTTAGATTTGGGGTTAGGGGTTGTGGTTAGGTTTAGATTTGGGGTTTAGATTTGGGGTTAGGTTTAGATTTGGGGTTAGGGGTTGGGGTTAGGTTTAGATTTGTGGTTAGGTTTAGATTTGGGGTTTAGATTTGGGGTTAGGTTTAGATTTGGAGTTTAGATTTGGGGTTAGGTTTAGATTTGGGGTTAGGGGTTGGGGTTAGGTTTAGATTTGGGGTTAGGTTTAGATTTGGGATTAGGGGTTGAGGTTAGGTTTAGATTTGGGGTTAGGTTTAGATTTAGGGTTAGGGGTTGGGGTTAGGTTTAGATTTCGGGTTAGGTTTAGATTTGGAATTTAGATTTGGGGTTAGGTTTAGATTTGGGGTTTAGATTTGGGGTTAGGTTTAGATTTGGGGTTAGGGGTTGGGGTTAGGTTTAGATTTGGGGTTAGATTTAGATTTGGGGTTAGGGGTTGGGGTTAGGTTTAGATTTGGGGTTTAGATTTGGGGTTTAGATTTGGGGTTAGGTTTAGATTTGGGGTTAGCTTTAGATTTGGGGTTTAGATTTGGGGTTAGGTTTAGATTTGGGGTTAGGGGTTGGGGTTAGGTTTAGATTTGGGGTTAGGTTTAGATTTGGGGTTTAGATTTGGGGTTAGGTTTAGATTTGGGGTTAGGTTTAGTTTTGGGGTTAGGGGTTGGGGTTAGGTTTAGATTTGGGGTTAGGTTTAGATTTGGGGTTAGGGGTTGGGCTTAGGTTTAGATTTGGGGTTTAGATTTGGGGTTAGGTTTAGATTTGGGGTTAGGTTTAGATCTGGGGTATAGATTTGGGGTTAGGTCTAGATTTGGGGTTAGGGGTTGGGGTTAGGTTTAGATTTGGGGTTAGGTTTAGATTTGCGGTTAGGGGTTGTGGTTAGGTTTAGATTTGGGTTAGGTTTAGATTTGGGGTTAGGGGTTGGGGTTAGGTTTAGATTTGGGGTTAGGTTTAGATTTGGGATTTAGATTTGGGGTTAGGTTTAGATTTGGGGTTTAGATTTGCGGTTAGGTTTAGA
Organism: Patagioenas fasciata; assembly: GCF_037038585.1. Taxonomy (NCBI): domain Eukaryota; kingdom Metazoa; phylum Chordata; class Aves; order Columbiformes; family Columbidae; genus Patagioenas; species Patagioenas fasciata. The sequence continues at coordinate 3,791 of NW_027288571.1, read as the reverse complement.
TTTGGGGTTAGGGGTTGGGGTTATGTTTAGATTTGGGGTTAGGTTTAGATTTGGGATTAGGGGTTGAGGTTAGGTTTAGATTTGGGGTTAGGTTTAGATTTGGGGTTTAGATTTGGGGTTAGGTTTAGATTTGGGGTTAGGGGTTGGGGTTAGGTTTAGATTTGGGGTTAGGTTTAGATTTTGGGGTTTAGATTTGGGGTTAGGTTTAGATTTGGGGTTAGGTTTAGATCTGGGGTTTAGATTTGGGGTCAGGTTTAGATTTGGGGTTAGGTTTAGATTTGGGGTTTAGATTTGGGGTTAGGTTTAGATTTGGGGTTAGGGGTTGGGGTTAGGTTTAGATTTGGGGTTAGGTTTAGATTTGGGGTTTAGATTTGTGGTTAGGTTTAGATTTGGGATTAGGTTTGGATTTGGGGTTAGGGGTTGGGGTTAGGTTTAGATTTGGGGTTAGGTTTAGATTTGGGGTTAGGTTTAGATTTGGGGTTTAGATTTAGGGTTAGGTTTAGATTTGGGGTTAGGGGTTGGGGTTAGGTTTAGATTTGGGGTTAGGTTTAGATTTGGGGTTAGGAGATGGGGTTAGGTTTAGATTTGGGGTTAGGTTTAGATTTGGGGTTTAGATTTGGGGTTAGGTTTAGATTTGGGGTTTAGATTTGGGGTAGGGGTTGGGGTTAGGTTTAGATTTGGGGTTTAGATTTGGAGTTAGGTTTAGATTTGGGGTTAGGGGTTGGGGTTAGGTTTAGATTTGGGGTTAGGTTTAGATTTGGGGTTGGGTTTAGATTTGGGGTTAGGGGTTGGGGTTAGGTTTAGATTTGGGGTTAGGTTTAGATTTGGGGTTAGGGGTTGGGTTTAGGTTTAGATTTGGGGTTAGGTTTAGATTTGGGGTTAGGGGTTGGGGTTAGGTTTAGATTTGGGGTTAGGTTTAGATTTGGGGTTAGGTTTAGATTTGGGGTTAGGGGTTGTGGTTAGGTTTAGATTTGGGGTTAGGTTTAGATTTGGGGTTAGGGGTTGGGTTTAGGTTTAGATTTGGGGTTAGGTTTAGATTTGGGGTTAGGGGTTGGGGTTAGGTTTAGATTTGGGGTTAGGTTTAGATTTGGGGTTAGGGGTTGGGGTTAGGTTTAGATTTGGGGTTTATATTTGGGGTTAGGTTTAGATTTGGGGTTAGGGGTTGGGGTTAGGTTTAGAATTGGGGTTAGGTTTAGATTTGGGGTTTAGATTTGGGGTTAGGTTTAGATCTGGGGTATAGATTTGGGGTTAGGTTTAGATTTGGTGTTAGGTTTAGATTTGGGGTTAGGGGTTGGGGTTAGGTTTAGATTTGGGGTTTATATTTGGGGTTAGGTTTAGATTTGGGGTTAGGGGTTGGGGTTAGGTTTAGAATTGGGGTTAGGTTTAGATTTGGGGTTTAGATTTGGGGTTAGGTTTAGATCTGGGGTATAGATCTGGGGTTAGGTCTAGATTTGGGGTTAGGGGTTGGGGTTAGGTTTAGATTTGGGGTTAGGTTTAGATTTGCGGTTAGGGGTTTGGGTTAGGTTTAGATTTGGGTTAGGTTTAGATTTGGGGTTAGGGGTTGGGGTTAGGTTTAGATTTGGGGTTAGGTTTAGATTTGGGGTTAGGTTTAGATTTGGGGTTAGGGGTTGGGGTTAGGTTTAGATTTGGGGTTTATATTTGGGGTTAGGTTTAGATTTGGGGTTAGGGGTTGGGGTTAGGTTTAGATTTGGGGTTAGGGTTAGATTTGGGGTTAGGTTTAGATTTGGGGTTAGGGGTTGGGGTTAGGTTTAGATTTGGGGTTAGGGGTTGGGGTTAGGTTTAGGTTTGGGGTTAGGTTTAGATTTGGGGTTTAGTTTTGGAATTAGGTTTAGATTTGGGGTTAGGTTTAGATTTGGGGTTTAGATATGGGCTTAGGTTTAGATTTGGGGTTAGGTTTAGATTTGGGGTTTAGATTTGGGGTTAGGTTTAGATTTGGGGTTAGGAGTTGGGGTTAGGTTTAGATTTGGGGTTTAGATTTGGGGTTAGGTTTAGATTTGGGGTTTAGATTTGGGGTTAGGTTTAGATTTGGGGTTAGGGGTTGGGGTTAGGTTTAGATTTGGGGTTAGGGTTAGATTTGGGGTTAGGTTTAGATTTGGGGTTAGGGGTTGGGTTTAGGTTTAGATATGGGGTTAGGTTTAGATTTGGGGTTAGGGGTTGGGTTTAGGTTTAGATTTGGGGTTAGGTTTAGATTTGGGGTTTAGATTTGGGGTTAGGTTTAGATTTGGGGTTAGGAGTTGGGGTTAGGTTTAGATTTGGAGTTTAGATTTGGGGTTAGGTTTAGATTTGGGGTTAGGTTTAGATTTGGGGTTTAGATTTGGGGTTAGGTTTAGATTTGGGGTTAGGGGTTGTGGTTAGGTTTAGATTTGGGGTTTAGATTTGGGGTTAGGTTTAGATTTGGGGTTAGGGGTTGGGGTTAGGTTTAGATTTGTGGTTAGGTTTAGATTTGGGGTTTAGATTTGGGGTTAGGTTTAGATTTGGGGTTAGGGATTGGGGTTAGGGTTAGATTTGGGGTTAGGTTTAGATTTGGGGTTTAGATTTGGGGTTAGGTTTAGATTTGGGGTTAGGTTTAGATTTGGGGTTTAGATTTGGGGTTAGGTTTAGATTTGGGGTTTAGATTTGGGTTAGGTTTAGATTATGGGTTAGGGGTTGGGCTTAGGTTTAGATTTGGTGTTAGGTTTAGATTTGAGGTTTAGATTTGGAATTAGGTTTAGATTTGGGGTTAGGTTTAGATTTGGGGTTTAGATATGGGCTTAGGTTTAGATTCGGGGTTAGGTTTAGATTTGGGGTTTAGATTTGGGGTTAGGTTTAGATTTGGGGTTAGGAGTTGGGGTTAGGTTTAGATTTGGAGTTTAGATTTGGGGTTAGGTTTAGATTTGGGGTTAGGGGTTGGGGTTAGGTTTAGATTTGGGGTTTAGATTTGGGGTTTAGATTTGGGGTTAGGTTTAGATTTGGGGTTAGCTTTAGATTTGGGGTTTAGATTTGGGGTTAGGTTTAGATTTGGGGTTAGGGGCTGGGGTTAGGTTTAGATTTGGGGTTAGGTTTAGATTTGGGGTTTAGATTTGGGGTTAGGTTTAGATTTGGGGTTAGGTTTAGATTTGGGGTTTAGATTTGGGGTTATCTTTAGATTTTGGCTTAGGGGTTAGGGTTAGGTTTAGATTTGGGGTTAGGTTTAGATTTGGGGTTTAGATTTGGGGTTAGGTTTAGATTTGGGGTTTAGATTTGGGGTTAGGTTTAGATTTGGGGTTAGGGGTTGGGGTTAGGTTTAGATTTGGGGTTAGGTTTAGATTTGGGGTTTAGATTTGGGGTTAGGTTTAGATTTCGGGTTTAGATTTGGGGTTAGGGGTTGGGGTTAGGTTTAGATTTGGGGTTTAGATTTGGGGTTAGGTTTAGATTTGGGTTAGGGGTTGGGGTTAGGTTTAGATTTGGGGTTGGGTTTAGATTTGATTAGGTGTAGATTTGGGGTTAGGGGTTGGGGTTAGGTTTAGATTTTGGGTTAGGTTTAGATTTGGGGTTTAGATTTGGGTTTAGGTTTTGATTAGGGGTTAGGTTTAGATTTGGGGTTTAGATTTGGGGTTAGGTTTAGATTTGGTGTTAGGGGTTGCGGTTAAATTTAGATTTGGGGTTAGGTTTAGATTTGGGGTTTAGATTTGGGGTTAGGTTTAGATTTGGGGTTAGGGGTTGCGGTTAGGTTTAGATTTGGGGTTAGGTTTAGATTTGGGGTTAGGAGTTGGGGTTAGGTTTAGATTTGGGGTTTAGATTTGGGGTTAGGT